>NW_016107380.1:5991056-6046073 GCF_001604975.1 Cebus imitator
TTTTTAGTCTCTTTTAATCTGGAACAGCTCTGTAGCCTTTCCTCTGCCTTTCATGGCAACGGTCAGCAGTTTTATGGAATGTTTCTCCATTTGGATTTGCTGATATTTTTTCTCTGGCTACAAAACGACATGCTTCTGTGTCCCCCTCAGGTATCCCAGGCATAAAATACCCATCTGCTCCTCATTTGTTATGTTAATTTTGATCATCTGATCAAACTGTTGTTTATTTTCTTCACTATAGTGTGTCCATTTTCTCCCTTGCAACTAGTAAGCAATATATGGAAAGACACTTTAAGCCCATGCAAATATCCTACTCTTCATCACACTTTTCTTCCTAAAGTTGATTCTTGCTTTAATTAAACTTTGCTATAATGGCTATAAAGTGTTGATTTTACATGTTTCCCCACTCTCTCCACATGTATTAGTAGGTGTTCTTTTGTTCTATAATCAACGTCTCTCTCACCCTCCCCCTTCCTCTCTCTCTCTCCCTTTCTTCTTTCTTCTCTCCCCTCTCTCTCTTCTCTCTGCTCTGCCTCTCTTCTTCTCTCCCTTCTCTGATTTTAATGCTCAGGTTGTCACAGACTTGGCAAGTTGGAGCTCCTTTAAGCTGGCTCCCTTTTTATATGCTCCTATAATTTTTTTTTAAAAACCAACACTTTCTTGTTTTCTGGTTCAACAAGATGTTCCAGACCCATCAATTAGCATCCCTGCTCTAGCACAGGAATCAACCATTTCTCCAAGGACATCTCTTTCCTTATCATGGGGAATGGTGTTTAGAAACCAAAATCTCAGCATTATATGTTTTCATTGTTACTGAGGTGTTTGCCTCCAGGCTCTTGAGGACAGAGCTAGGAAAGATACACACACACAGATGCATACACACACACACACACACACACACACATACACACACAAAGTCTTGTCTATACATGTCATAGAAATTCTGCAGTTACACTGATACTTTCAATATCAATCCCAATCCACAAGGTTCTTTGTTGCCTTTCCCCCACCCACTCCATCTTTGAATCTCCCTTCTTCCGCAATGAGAATTCTGCCTTTTGACAGCATCAGAACACTGACTTATTTTCCCAGTCCTAAAACACACATACAATCATTTCAGAATTGATATACCCAAATCACCATGCATATCAAATCAAGTAAAAAGAAATTAAGATGCATTTGTAGTTCCTTATTTTTTCCCTAGAGTAAAAGTACATAATCAAAGTGTTGTCTTTAAAGCTACTTGAATTAGTTCTTTGTCTTTGTCTCCACAACCCTTGCTTCAATATAGTAATGCCATCCATTTTGCAGAGGTTTATGCAGAGAATTATCACTGCCTACTCTATTACTTCTGTCTGGTTTTCCCTCACCTATTGTATGTAAGTGTTTTCATTGTCTTCTGGTTTATTTTTCCTGTGTTTCTTTTTCCAAAAATAAGCAGACTTGTGTATTTTCTTAGAAATAGAAATAGAATAGTTCATAGAAATACTTTTTAGTGAAATTGTATAGTACTCTGTTGTATAAAGTACTTCAAAGTATTCAGATATTTCCCAGTATTTTGCTATTCTACAAATAATCCTGCAGTTAAGAACTTTGTATGTAATGTATGTATGTACTTCCTTTTTTTTTTTTTTTTTTTTTTAGACAGAGCCTGACTCTGTCACCCAGGCTGGAGTGCAGTAGCATAATCTTGGCTCACTACACGCCCACCTCCCGGGTTCAAATGATTCTCATGCCTCAGCCTGCTGAGTAGCTGGGATTACAGGCATGTGCCACTATGCCTGGCTGATTTTTTTTGTATTTTTAATAGAGATGGGGTTTTGCCATGTTGGCCAGGCTGGTCTCTAACTTCTGACCTCAATTGATCTGCCTGCCTCAGTCTACCAAATTGCTGGGGTTACAGGCATAAGCCAGTGTGCCTGACCTGTATTTTGGTATTTTGAAGATACATCTTCATGATATATTCCTAGAATTAGGATTGCTACATTGAAGAGTAAATGTCTGTGTGGTTTTGTTAGATATTGACAAATTCCCCTTCATGGGCTATACCATTCTGCATTTCCATTACCAATGTATGAGCATGCATATTTCCCTACAGTCTCTTCAATGGAATGTATTATCAAGTTTTTGAATATGTGCTAATCTGGTGGGTGAGAAGAGTCTCTGTGTACTTTCAATTTCAATTTCATGAGTGAAATTGTACATCTTCTATGTACAATGCCTGCTGTGTTTAAGGGCCATGTTTATGTCTCTTTTTGGGAATTTGTCATGTCTTTTGCCCACTTTAAGATAGTACTGTCACTGTTACCTCACTTTTAAAAATGCTTATATAATAGAGATATAAACTCTTTATCTGTGATAAATACTTAAAAAAATTCTTCCAATTTGTTATTTGTCTTTTAACTTGTTTATAGTTTTTGTCACTTTCTTTTTTTGATGTCAGATCTATCAAGCATTTCTTCTCTTTCATGTGGCTTTTGAGTTACAGTTAGAAATCTACCTACAATCAAATTTTACGGAGATTCATTTCTGTTTTATTCTGGCACTTGCATAGTTGCATTTAGACCTCTAATCCATCTGGCACGTATTTGTGTGGGAAGTGGACATAATTTTATCTTTTTCCCAACTGTCTATCCAGTTGCCCCACTACCTTTATTTAAAAGCCCATTTGTTTCCTGAGATTTGAGATAATACCACCTTTGTCATAGTCTAGATTTCCACATGCTGTTGGGTCTGTTTCTGGACTTTCTATTTGTTCTAACTGTTCATGTGCCAGTACCTCACTGTTTTTAAAGCAGAGACTTTATAATATGCTTTAATGTGAGTATGGCCAGTCTCCGTTCCTTCACCTCACCCCTCATCCACACACTATATATATATTCCTTTTCAGTATTTCCCTACCATGTGTATTTCTCCATATGAACTTTAGTATTAATTTGGCTAGCTACAGAAAGAAAAGGGGTTGCTGTTTTGTTGGAATTTTATCAAATTTATAAATTATCTTTGGGAAAACTGACATCCAGATACCATTGAGACATCCTAATCAAGTCTTCAAGATGTCTTTCTATTATGTCATGTATACTTTGTGTCCTTCAGGAATGTTTATAATTTTCTTCATTTAGGTTTTGGACACTTTTAAAGTTCATTCCTAAATATTTTATTTTTCTTATTGCTATTATAAATGGGTTTTTTCACTTATATTTTCAAACTGGTTATTTTTGAGTATATGAAAGCTATTGATTTTTGATTTTTGCAATTGTTAAAGTATTTTGAAATATACCTAATTTTATTGCTTCTGAGTATGTAACCTCAGCATTTTTAGTGCTTCCGAATTTTTGAAGTATTTTTGCAATATGTCTTTTGGCTAGTGTATATGATAACTTGATCCAGTAAAACAAAATAACTCCTAATGGAATACACTGCTTCAATAAAATGACCTATAATTAGCTATCAATTGTATGCTGTTCTAATGTAGTCATTATTTTTCTTAAATACTTTAAAATTATCTACTTCAATGGTAACAAATTTTTAAATTTCAAAACATAATAAAGAGGGCAAAGATAAGCTTCAGCCCAGGTCTTGCCCAAATTCTCTCAAAGGTTCAAAATCACAAGCCTTTTAATAGTATGTGCTACACATGCCCAATAAATATTATCCTAATGGTATCAAACATTCTTGCTTATTCTATGGTTGATGGAGTCAGAGGGAGGTGGACTTCCCTGACCATCTTTCAGTTTCACTGCAGTGGTTCCCAATTCATTTCAGCAGGCTGACCCTTCTGTGCTAGCTGAATGTCTTCATTTGTTTTTTATTGCTATAATAGAACCTGAAACCGGGTAACTTGTAAAGGAAAGTGGTTAATTTAGCTCATGATTCTGGAGTCTGATAAGTCCAAGATTGTGGGGCTACATCTGGTGAGGGTCTTGTGCTGCTTCACAGCATTGTGGAGAAGCAGGAGAGGGGAGTCTAAGTGTTACCACCCACTCTTTGAGAACTAACCAAGTTCCATGAGAACTGCGTTAATCTCTTCATGAGGGCAGAGCCCTCATGGGGTGGCCAGATACCTTCAACTAGGCCCTACCTCCCAGCACTGCCACATCGAGGAACCAAGGTTCTAACACATGAACTTTTGGGGAACATACTCAAATCATAGCACTGAACTATCAATACTTATTTGTAGAGAAAGTCCATAAAATCTGCAAGTGCTACAAAAGCTATAAATCTTTTGGACAAATTAAACTGTTGTTATCATTCCTGTTCTTGCATCTGTTGAAAACACAGCAGTAAGTACACATGGAAATTATTTATTTAGCTGTCAGACACTGTTTACTATACAAGTGGATTAAGAGGCCACTTTGGAAAAACTCCTCACATACCCCTTTCCCCAAGGACCCCAAGACCACAAATCGAGTCCCTGACCATCTTTCAGTTTCACTGTAGTGGTTCCGAATTCATTTCAGCAGGCTGACTCACTGTATGATGCTCTCAGGAATGTTACCTGCAGCATTGTTACAAGTATTCACAGACAGATATGGCTACAACATCAGTTTTTTCAACAGGAATGGCTTCCTTAAGCATAAACGCTTCTTTTAAAAATCGTATCTGGTTCTATCTTACATGAAAGGCGGTACGTTACCATATCATACTCCTAGTAGTACATAACCACTGCACAAAAAAAAAAAAAAACAAATTTTGGAGAATAGATGAATTCAAGAAGACATCACGGAATTCTTTGCTATATTCATTCAATACATACAGAGGGCCAGTCTTATACCTAGGACATCTAAGACATTGGTCTTAGATTTTGGGATACTGCAGTGAACGATGTAGACATAGCTTACAGTCTATGTAAGACTATTCTTGCTGCATTGACTAAAAAAAAATTCTTAGTTTGTATGGCAGAGAATTTTGGCAAAATCCAAGCACATTTGGAAGAGACTTCCTAGTATATTAACTACTCCCTGTTGCTATGTGTGATGCTATGTGGGCAATTATTCTGAGGCCATTAGTTCTATCAGTAAGTAATTTTCTCTTTAAATTTAGTTTGTTTTTTAAAAGTTATAAAATAATTAATGTACAAGAAACAGCAGGGAACTAACTTTAAAATGAATAAATATGGTTTGCAGCATTGTGAAGGAGCATGTGAGGAATGTTTGTCTCTGCAGAAGACAGCGGGTCTTCTCCAGCCTTAAGTGTGAGCATCCAAGTAGACTGAGTTGCATTATATATTAGAATTTATCACTGCTTCTGCGGATGCAATAATAATGATGAGAAAGGATCCTCCACAGCACAGCTTTCACCTCTCTGAAACAAGAAAGACTTCATTAGAACAAGATTAGGATAAATGAGTATCTAAAATCCCAGTCCTCCTCTACCTGCCAGAAGCTGAGAGAGCCTGATAGGACAAGAAGAGACAATTACACCTCCTATTTCCCTGACACTCAGCCCATGCCCAAAGCCACCTATTGAAAGGAAAACCCTGCGCATCCAATGACATCATATAATCATACCTGAAACAATGGAAAGTGCTGAATATATACCATTATTCAAAGGTAATTTGACAGACTAAAGAGACTGTGTATTTCCCCAGCTGTGTGTTTCCTACCCTTGGTATGAAGATGTTGGAGCCACTTTATGATCTGGGTCCAACCAACGCTCTAGTTTCATCTCGTCCCTCCCCATAGCATACCAATGCCTTAATAAGATTCTTTAGGTTATAGCTATCAGAAACCAAACAAGCATTTCTACACAAAAAGGGCATTTATTAAAAGAATATTAGCATATCTGCTGGAATCCAAGGAAGAGGTAAATTCCCCAGCATCTGGAAGATCCAGGAACTTCCACAAAGGGAAGTTCCGTTCCTCTGCCATTAACATGGCTCAGCTCCCAACAGCCTTAGTTTTGAATTCCAGAATTGTAAGAAGAAAAATCGGAATGACCCAGCCAATGTTTTTTTTTTCCAAGACTCAGGCAATGCTGGCCTCTGCCCTGGGCTCCACACTTCAGAGGGCCCTGAATATGACAAAACCATGAAAAAAAGGTATTAAAAAACAGATGGGTCTCTTTATCACTGGGATCCTGCATAGTTCTTGGTGCAACACAAGCGGTAATTCTAAATCCTCAGGGAAACATTTCTCTATGTATCTTGTCATAGGGTCTTGAGTACAAGGCAAGCACATTTGGACTACATGAGACTTTGTGGATTGTGCTGCTGTGGATGTTTGAGGGAAACAGTGCTTTAGAGGGCAGGGGAGATTGAGTAACTCTTGCACATAGAGAAGAATAAAGGCAAATTAATTAACTTGTAAAATCCACGTTCTCAGATACCATAAAGAGAACAGATCCCCTTATAATGAAAGTCTGTTTTCTAGTAGCACTGAACATCTATTCTTTTATTTCTCTTCTTGTTACCATTTGCAGTTCCAGAGGCACTTAAGATTTTAGGGTGGCATTCACAATAGCTAACATGTTGCAGCTGAGAAACATTTCGCAATGTTAAGCAATTCAGATTGTCAGATTGCTTTTGAAATTTGTATATATATAGGTCTTTAATATCAGGTAAACATAGTGTTGATTCTTTTCATGTTAAATGGTAAAATTACAAACAGTATTGTTTTTATGAAACAACAAAATTTTATTAAAATTATAAAAATTTTAAAATTCAGCTAGATTTAACTAATTTTGATTAACATTATGAAACCCATTAATTACAATTTGTGTTTACTGCTTAATTTATAAAATGATTTTAAGTATTTTAGAAGAAAAACTTCTTTTGGAAAACTACATCTTAAAAATTGTATATATATATATTCTAAGTTGCAATTTTGAATTAAAATATGATGAAATTACATTTAATTTTTTAATCTTTTAGATTTTTAGGAATGACTACAAGTCAAAATCACAAAAGAAGTAGAAAATGTAAACATAAACCCAAAATAGAAAGAAGAAATAATCTTCAAAGAGGATGTTTTCTTAAGATTTTTAAACTCACAATTAAATTGAACAAATAAGCAAATCTACATAACATATATAAATAAGATATTACAAATTCTGTATATATAGAGACTTTACTTACCGTTCAAAACAATGGAAATGAACAAGAAATTGTCCCAGTTAAATCCACAACTTATATGCCTCCAGTGAAATTCCTGCAACTAAGAAAATTCAATAATTCATATTTTAAAATACAAATATTTCTTATCAAATGAAGATTTAATTACTCATTAAAACAAACGAGATTTGAAAACATATTCATATCAAAATCAAAACCCAAAACCATCAAATGCAACTCTGCACTTCCCCTTAAAAGATGCAAAAAATAATAATAATAATAACATTCATGCATTATAAATTGAATGAAAAAGACAAAATCTCTGGAGCTTTACTATTTACTAGATGATGATCCTGAAAAACAGTCCATGTGGCCTTTCTTTCTGACAGTGTGAGAATGTTTCTTGCAAAATACACTGCTACAAATAAATGATTTTGATTTTTCATTGCCTGAACATTGCAGAAAATGTTATACTCCATTTTATATCATAATTCTCTCAAAGGGAGAAAAACATTGTTAAAACTGGCTTTTATATTTTAATGTCAAAAACAAAATACTACTTAACTGCTGTAAATACTTCACAAATAATTTTCAAAATGAAGGTATTTGTTGTTAACAACACCTAGGATCTCAATTAAAAGAACACAAATATACCAGCTGTTCATATATACACAAACACACACAAAACAAAATGTGCAATTACTAGAATTTTTAAAAAATGTAAACAGCAAAAATAGTATTCTGCAAAGAAATACATAGTCTATTAGCCTGATATATTTAAAAGAATGTTATATATTTCATATTTATCCCAAGCTTTTCATAGCATGAACAGTAAACATTTTCAGAAAACAATGGAAAATTTTGTCTAAATAGAAATCATTGAGAAAAGTTATGCTATGATGTTTGAACATGTAAGCTGAATAAAAATAAAGAAACAAATGTCAAAAACCAGAAACTTGTAGATGTGTGGTCTTATTTCTAAAACCTCTCTTCTATGCCATTGAAAAGCCACATGCAGACAATTACAACTGGCCGCCTTCCTTACACCTCATATGAAACTCAACTCAAAATGGATTAAAGACTTAAATGTAAAACCCAAAACTGTAAAAATCCTAGAAGAAAATCTGGGCAATACCATTCAGCACATAGGCACAGTCAAAGATTTCATGACAAAATTGCCAAAAGCAATTACAACAAAAGCGAAAATTGACAAAGGAGACCCAATTAAACTAAAGAGCTTCTGCAAACCAACAGAAACTATCATCAGAGTGAACAGACAACCTACAGATTGAGAGAAAATTTTTGCAATCTATTCACCTGATAAAGGTCTAATATCCAGAATCTACAAGGAATTTAAAAAATTTATAAGAAAAAAAACCAAGCAACACCATTAAAAAGTGAGCAAAAGACATGAACAAACACTGCTCAAAATACAACATTTATGTGGCCAACAAACATATGAACAAAGCTTGAAATCACTGATCATTAGAGAATGCAAATCAAAACCACCACAATGAGATATTATCTCAAGCCAGTCAGAATGGCGAATATTAAAGTCAAGGAAGAACAGGTGCTGATGAAGCTATGGAGAAATAGGAATGCTTTTACACTGTTGGTGGAAATGTAAATTAGTTCAACCATTGTGGAAGCCAGTGTGGTGATTCCTCAAAGACCTACAGAACCAGAAATACCATTTGACTCAGAAATCCCATTACTAGGTATATACCCAAAGGAATATAAAACATTCTATTATAAAGATACATGCATGCACATGTTCATTGCAGCACTATTCACAATAGCAAAGACATGGGATCAACCCAAATGCCCATCAGTGATAGACTGGATAAAGAAAATGTGGTACATATACGCTATGGAATACTACACAGCCATAAACAGAACAAGATCATGTCCTTTGCAAGGATATGGATGGAGCTGGATGCCATTGTCCTCAGCAAACTAGCACAGGAACAGAAAACCAAACGCTGTATGTTCTCACTTATAAGTGGGAACTGAACAATGAGAACACATGGACACAGGGAGGGGAACAACATACACTGGGGCCTGTTGGGGGACTGAGGGAAGGAGAGCATCAGGATAAATAGCTCGTGCATGTGCTGCTTAATACCTAGGTGATGGGTTGATAAATGTAGCAAACCACCAGGGCACATGTTTAGGTAATAAATGTGCACAAATGTATGTAGCAAACGTCCTGCACGTGTAACCCAGAACTTAAAATTTAATTTAATTTTAAAAGAAAGAAACCAAGGATTACTATCTAAAAAGAACCCAAAATAAGATTTGAAAATTTTATGTGTAATAAAGTGAGAAAATAAATCATCCACAAAATAAAAATCTAAAAATACTAAGTTGAACTATATTGTGCCAGAAACAAAATTCATGCTGAAAAAGAACTTTTAATATTTAAATGTTTGAACCCCAAAAAGTTAAGATTAAAAAGGTTTAATTCCTTTTATATATGTTGGTAAAAGCTTGGGTTTTGATTAAAATGAAGACATTTAAAAAACCCAATTTTCAGTGGTAGGCATTCGTCCGAAAGATTATCTAGGCAGAGCTGCGATAATGGTATCAGCATAGTTGCTTTAAAAACAAATGTACAAGACAGAATTCAGGCTAAAATTTAAAAAGCATTCTTTTTACCATATAGTGCACAGTTTGGATTTGTCACTTGAGACAAAGCCTCCACTGTGTCAATAGTTCAACAGCGATGACATTTTGTGGAGTAATTCATTATTATGTTAGATATTTTCTGAATATGCTCATCAAATATAACTTTACCACTATACTCAGACACACAATGAGAATGGCAACTAAATACTGCTATAGCAATTAGAATTCATTTTTCATTTTTTTTACTTCATAAGTAAAATATGTAAAATATACTAAAAGAAAGCAAAGTAGTAGCAAATCCCAAATTAAGAGAAAATTCATTATTTGACCAATTTGGTTATTTGATGTAAACTGTTACCTGTTACTAGTTACGTTAGCAAAAGCTTATAACAAACATTACTTTTGGTTAAGTGAGTGAGTGTGTGTGTGTGTGTGTGTGTGCGTGCGTGCGTGTGTGTGTGTGTGTGTGTGTGATGGAGTTTCGCTCTTGTCCAGGCTGACTGGAGTGCAGTGGCGTGATCTCAGCTCACCACAGCTTCCACGTCCCAGGTTCAAGTCATTCTCCTGCTTCAGCCTCCTGAGTAGCTGAGATTACAGGAATGCACCACCACACCCAGCTAACTTTTTTTTTTTTTTTTTTTTTTTTTTTTTTTGTATTTTTAGTAGAGATGGGTTTCTCCATGTTGGTCAGGCTGGTTTCAAACTCCTGACCTCAGGTAATCCGCCCACCTTGGGCTCCCAAAGTGCTAAGATTATAGTTGTGAGCCACCATGCCTGGCCAGTTAACTTTTTAAAACTTGAAAGTGTAATAAAATGTTAGAAAAAATGAATTTTTTCTAAATTGAAAGAAATAGCAGGTGAAATAATAAAAGTGTATTCCAATAAAGGAAAGAGAAATTCAAGAATGTCTGCATATCTGAAACGAGAGGATTCATGTACCCATAATCTCTAAAGCAATTTCTATAGAGATTATTTTCTGAATACATTATAGGTCCAGATATAATCTTAAATAAAGAGAAATTTCAACAAATTGAGCAATATTTTATTGCCATTTTCATTTTTTATAATATTGCAACATTGAAATTTTTGAAGAAGAAAACTTAAGAAGTACTGTATGGATGTTGCTGTAAGAGATCATGAAAGTTTTGTGATAGTGACATATGCAATTAAAATAGCTTATATTTGTCTATGATCATGACAATTTATTATACATAGCTCCATTACAATGATTAATCATTATATGTAAATTTCATTTTTCGGAATATAGGTACTGTTTTAAGAATTTTATTGATAATTGCCACTGCTGCCTCAGGAGAGTGAAATTGACCCAAACTGAAAGGAACAAGAACTGAGAGCTATAATAATTTTAAAAACATGGCTTAATTGGCCATACTGTTGATAGAACACAAATTTTGTGAAAATCTGAATCATAAGGAGATAGTTATTAATTCAACTAAAATACTAATGGAAGGAAAGAAAAATATATTTCATTAAATAAATATATGATAGTTTATGAATGTACATGTCATTATTTTATTATTCATTCAAATATTGCTGGCCCATCAACTAGAAGCTTTGACATGGATGACAAGAATTCAATTCCATTGTCTTTCATATTTGGCCAACATTCAATTATATAAAAATTATAGCTCCACACACTTATATATTTAAAATATTGTTGTAAAGGGGTATATCTGTTCTAGTTTAATGTGATGACTAGGAATAGTGTCACATAATATACGCACAGTTACCAGGGGACCAATTCAGTGTGCCTGGGAGCATTTGCCAAAGAAAATGCTGTGATTCCCCACATCCCACTGAGACTTATCTATTATACCACTTCTCACGGTGTATCAATTATTTTCTGTGTGCTGGTCCATTCCAACAAAGCACAAGTTCTTTAGGGGTGAGGACTATGACTTTTCATGTTCATTTCTAACATTTAATTCAGAGCCTTCTGCATAGAAAGTACTTAAACATTTATTAAATGAATCAATAAGTTAACAAATAGATTAAATTTCTAACAAATTCAGAACTTATAATATTTATATCACATATTAACATTATCATATACAATATTATATATTACATAATAATATAGAGTTCAGTATAATTTTTTACATGTAATGCATCAGAAAGAGCTTTACTAAGCCACTGATACTGAAATTAAAGCAATTCACATTCACGTTCTTGCTAAATGTTAATGATATTCAAACCTAAAGAAGTCATGAATCAAGTGAGATGTGATGTTTTCAAACTTGAATAACCTTTTCTTAATTGAATTTTTAAATTACAAATATGGTAATACTAAGTACAACAAATATAAACACAAAAGACCATAAAGTAAAAAATAAAAATCTCCTGCCTTCTCAATCATATAGTCCAAGAGGCAACTACATCTAATAGTTTGACGGGTTTCCATGTAGATACTTTTGATGCCTTAAAATATTTTTTCCACATGCTCACAACTACCC
Source organism: Cebus imitator (assembly GCF_001604975.1). Taxonomy (NCBI): domain Eukaryota; kingdom Metazoa; phylum Chordata; class Mammalia; order Primates; family Cebidae; genus Cebus; species Cebus imitator. Next base: position 6,003,210 of record NW_016107380.1, read on the forward strand.
ATGGTAATTGATTTTTCTATTCTTTCCTTTCCTTCCTGTTTTTTTTTTTTTTTAACCCAAACTTGAATTGTAGGATCCAGATTGTCTTGCGGCTCGTTTTCATCACTTAAAAATATTATACTGTAAACAACTTGCTAGACAGCTTTTACAATGATGTTCTCTTCAGATTATTCAGACGCTGGATAGCAAGAAATTTTTAGAGTTCCTTTTCAGTATGTGATTATAAGTACTGAAGAAAAGCAGGACTATATTATTTCAGTTGAACATCTCACCAAGCTTCTCACATATGCTTTCTTGATAATCTCTTGAAATGCTGGTTTGGTCTTGAAATTCTTGGTTATTGAAGCTCAAGTCTCACTGTGACTTGACTTGGGAAGTCCAGGCTTATCCGGCTTATCCATGAACAGAAATTGCCCTGGGGGTTTCAGATCTACCTCATTTGGAAAATTCAGAAAATTATGTAGAAATCACATCAAGAAAACCTTTGATTTGAAAGTGATGTTATTTATTAACTTTTCTATACATTTTTTAAAAGGAAAGTGTGTACATAGAAGCATCTCCTTTTTTGAAAAAAGTACTGCATGGCCGAAAATATCATTTTCACTTTCATTTAGTCTGGCAAAGAATTAACCTACAATAAACAAACTACCCTATTACTAAGTAAACGTAAGATGATCAGTTTTGCTTAGAAGTTGTTTTCAGTATTTTATTTTAGCTCAGCTGAAGAGGAAGCTAGATATTTAGACAGCTACCTTCAACCTAACAATAAAAAGCCTGGGATACACAATGCTAAATAACTATTCAGGCCCAGTGCTTAATGGGGATAGTTACAACACAGGGGCTCTCTCTCTCTCCCCAGGGTGCTTGCGACACAGCTCAGCACCAGAAATCAACACATCTGTTCTACATCTGGCCAGGCTCTGTGGCACCCTCAAAATCTGACACATTATTATGCTTCTCTGGGCTTCCATTTAAGTCATTTCTGAAACTAATGTGTTAGACTAGATGATCGTACTGCTTTCTAAAATTATAATTCAACCAAATTATGACTTCAACCAAGTATAATCCTTTACTAAGGATAATTTGGTCAATTTTTTTTCCTTGCATTGAACAAATATACAGTTTTTTAAAATAACATTTTAGGGCAAATTTTGAGATATGTCCTCTAATAATTTAAAAATATGATGTGATGCCCATTCCCCTCTCAGAATTAAGCTATGAAGATGATGCAAAATGGGCCAAGACAGAAAGGTGGAAAGTTTGACTGAAAATATTAGCACATATAAAGGAGGGATGTATCGAGAGTTTTTGCCACCTCCACATCCCCATCTCTCCACAAGGGAAAATAGGGAAGATGTAAGGGACAAGGGAGGCACAGGAAACGGGAAAAGGTCAAAGTCAATGGGATGTGGCAGCCATCCTCACCTGGTGCCCTCAACTGCTGGAGACGCCAATGATCTTGCTTACATGGATGGCTCATGATCCGCCAGCTAACTGAGAGAGTTGTTTGCCATCCTCTGAGAAAGTAAACATTCATCCAGCCAGCCATCAGTTTAGAATAACAGACATGATAAAGCCAGCAACAACATTAATGGGAAATAATATTTCTCTCAAGGACCACAGCTATAAAGTGTCACACAACCTTCTTCTTTGAAAGATTACTGCCTTCTTACTCATGAAGAAACATGTTTATCGAATATCATAGATGATCAAAATGTCACTGTTTGAAATTATATGGTAGGGATGAAATATTTCATTTCTGCCCAGAGGACCTCAGTCACCTTGACCCAGTGAAGCAATCTCCATTTCCAGGCCACTTGCAGAGCTTCAGATAAGGGGTGTCTAGACACAATATTCAACATCAATCTTTTTTTAAAGTCAATTTCAAATAGCATTTTACTGCTTCACATGTAGTGCAAGTACCATATAGCAGAGTATTCCCAATTCAGCTCTCCTGTCCCCTATAACATTTCTTTATTATTATTATTATTATACTTTAAGTTCAGGGGTACGTGTGCAGAATGTGCAGGTTTGTTACATATGTACACATGTGCCACAGTGGTTTGCTGCATACATCACCTTGTCATCTACATTAGGTATTTCTCCTGATGCTATCCCTCCCCTACCCCCCACCCCCTGCTAACCCTCCCCTAGCCCCCTACACCCCAACAGGCCCCAGTGTGTGTTGTTCCCCTCCCTGTGTCCATGTGTTCTCATTGTTCAACACCCACTTATCAGTGAGAACATGTGGTGTTTGGTTTCCTGTTCTTGTGCCAGGTTGCTGAGAATGATGTTTTCTAGCTTTATCCATGTCCCTGCAAAGAAAATGAACTCATCCTTTTTATGGCTGCATGGTATTCCATGGTGTATATGTACCACATTTTCTTTATCCAGTCTATCTTTGATTGGGCGTTTGAAAAGTGCTGCAGTAAACATGTGTGTGCATGTGTCTTTATAATAAAATGATTTATAATCCTCTGGGTTACTTAACTTTGTGGTTTTTAAGGAAACAGGGCCTGAAGTCCATGTCATGGTCCAGACTTGATATTGATCCTCTACTCACAGTCTTGGTTTTTTTTTTTTGAGCCTATCAAAGCACTGTTTCATTTAATGTTCACCTTAATACCACCTTTCTTTCAAATTCTATATTAACTCAGCTTTTTCCTTACTTGCAAATGGTTTCTTTCCTTTGCTTGCAAATGGTTCTATAAATCTAATTTTCCAGACTTCAGGTCTGTTCCTTTAGGTTTCAGGTTGATAGGCTGGGACATCTTGTAGGTCTATCATAGTAGGGAATGCTCTGTGTGATTGTCATATTTCTCAATAAGTTAACTCTTTTAATTTTTAAAAATGTTGATTCTTGCTTATACTAGGTCTGCTCCCAAGAGATACACCCACTATGGGGAAACAAGAAAATCATTTCATTTTAATCCCATAAAGTGTTAAAGCACTGTATCTTTAAATAAGTAATGAATGAGCACTTGGTGGGCTTTAGAAGGCAACCCCAGAGACCACCTTGTGTGGACAAGTATATAGTCCTCTACATACTACACCTTCCAGAATGTTCCTATCATCTTGATGACCATAACACTACATACTGATAATATTGTGGCTTACTGAGTTGCAGAAACTTGGCAGAATTTTTGTCTGTGGAAATAATAAAATAGACACAAACATTTGGAGGGAGAAAAGTGATTCATCATTTAGAGATCAATTTATTTAAAAAGTTTTTAAACAGAAAAAGAAATTCACAAAATATCCTCCCTAGGATTTCTCTATACAGGTTCTGTTGAGTACGTTTTTCCACACCTGCCTTTGTTCGGTGTTTTGTTTCCGTGGAGAGGCTGCAGGGGCTGCTCTGGTCTGAAATGGGTCCCAAATTCAAACTGAGCAGTGTATTCAAGATTTTGTTTAAATGCGATTAGCTACCAAAGAAGAAAGTTTGGAAATCACTGTCATAGCACGGTTTTTCTATCATCTATTACATAAGCAGGACACACTGATTTTAGAATCACAATAGCCATCAATGTTCCTGATTGCCCACGTGGGGAAAAAATGTCATTCTCAAGAACTTTGGCCTTGAATGGGTGGTTGGGGGCCCACTGGGACTAGAGTGTAGTTCAAACCTTTCTGATTTACTTAAACTGGCCCGTAAGAAGATATCATGATGAAATTTAGTTTCTGTCTAACAGAGAGCAGTTGTAAAACTTTAGCTCGGAAGGGATGTCGCCCTGAAGAACTGAGAACTGAGGATAGGCATGGTAAGTTTGGAAACAGAAAATGAGCACACATACCATTTGACTTTTTCTTTTTGCCTGGAACCAAATAGCCATACTGTTTTGCTTGGTCCCCAGAGGTTCAACACCATTCTTTTCTTGCCTTTCCCTCATCAGCTTTTCGATGCCACTCTTTTCTTGCCTTTTCCTTCATCAGCCACCCACCTGTACTGATTCCTTTTTATACTGGATATAGACGTTTTCTGTTTGAGATCCAGGTTAACAGCTGCCCAGGAGTCCCCAGGACTCTGATGAACAATGAACCTTTGATGTGACTGCTCTCTCTCGGGCTTAGGGATGCATGCAAGTTTCTCCGAGAGATAGAGTGGGAGCTCTGTAGGTGCAATCACTGGGTGTGAAGAGCACATCACTATTTTCATCTGTAGTCCTGAAAGAAGCATTAAATTTGCAAATGGTAGGAAGCTCTGCCTAATAAAAGACGGCATAAATTAAACAACGCTGTGCATGTTTAACCTATAAAATCTCTGAGAACACAAAAACGAAAATCACAATAAATACTTCTAACATTAATATCATGCATAAATATTTAATATGGCAAAAATATTTTCTTAAAAAGCACTAAAGAATTTTGAAATTAGGCACCATGTGTTCATTTTTCTATACATTGCAGGTGTTTTTTTTGATAGTAGAATGAGTAATGCCTGAGAAGAGAATGCATTTGACAGTAGAATGAAGGATGCCAACTCAGTTGGGGCTCCTAAATCCCCAGATTCCATGCCTGGCTCTGCTGTCAGTGAGGGTGTGTTTCTTATCCTTACTGAGTCAGTTTCCCTCCAACCCGAAAAATTGAAGACTCTATATGGGTTCTCATGCCTTAAGTGTGGACTAAGCAGCTTAATCCAATGCAGATAGTTGGAACTTCATGTCAATGTTACATGTAGGGGTTAACAAACTAGACTCATGGGTCAATTTAGTACTTTGCCTGTGTTGGTAAATAAAATTTTATTAAAACAACCACATCTAGTCATTTATGCATTGTCTAGCACTGCTTTCCCAGTACATTGGTAAAGTGGAATAGTTGCATCAGAGAACTTGTGCCCCACAAAGCCTAAAATATTCAACCTTTGCAGGAAAAGTGTGCTCACTGCTGCTTTAGAGAAATTAAATGTGATTCTTTAAAGGAATCATTAACAACAAAGAACTTATTTTACCACCCTACTAAAAGATTATAGAATGATCAGAAAAGGAAATCAAGAGAAATAGAAGCATTGAGTTAACCAGAGGATAACCCAGCTATAATCTTTACTGCCAGTTGAATATTGCTTTATATGTTATTATTATCACTATCATTATTATTATTTGAGATGGAGACTCTCTTTGTCACCTAGACTGGAGTGCAGTGGTGTATGATCTCAGCTCACTGCAACCTCTGCCCCCCAGGTTCAAGCAATTCTCCTGCCTCAGCTTCCTAAGTGGATGGGATTACAGGTGCACACCACCACACCTGGCTAATTTTGGTGTTTTCAGTAGAGATGGGGTTTCACGATGTTGACCAGGCTGGTCTCGAACTCCTGACCTTACTTAGGTGATCTGCCCCCCTTGGCTTCCCAAAGTGCTGGGATTTCAGGTGTGAGCCACTGCACTTGGCCACTTCGTACATTATTAATTGAAAAAAAGGATAAAGAAGTAAGTCTTTAATTTTTATTATTTTTCTCCAGTTTAATCACATTTCTTTTAGGCTTGAACTAACATATTTAGGCAGACAGTCAGTAGTCACGTAGAAGGGAAGCATGCATTTGGTTTTCATTTCATTATTAGCTTCTCCTTACCTGTGGCCCTTCCTTGGGTTCTGTCCCTGGTGCTCCTTCTTGCAATCTCTCTAAACAGGAGTTACAATTCTAAGAACACATTAAGTCTTCTCTCAGTCACTGTATAAATTCAGAATGTTCTTCTTTCATTTGCCTGAAAACACAATTTAAGCATCAGCTTTTCGGTTACCTGCCTTTAGACAAAACAGTACCTGGAGCCTACCAGAACCTATGTATCTGCTGCACGTATCATGAGTTGTGACTTTTTTTCTAAATAGCAGATATTCCATGGCAGGGCCAATGTCTCTGCAGTTTGCTTGGCCTTTCCCCACCTTCACAACATGAATGCTTGTGTTGCTGGTTCAAGACAGGAAAAAGGGGACAGGTGACACCTTATCAATTCCCCTTTAATAGGAAATCCGAAAGCTTTCTCCGAGGCTTCGAGCAAGTTAAGGTTTCTTCTCATTGGCTAGACCTGTATCTCCTGGCTCCACCTAGTGGCCAGCATGTTTTCCTGGGCACATCCCTGCCCTAACAAAATTGGGGTTTCGTTAGCACCCGAGAAATGAGAGAAGAGATCAAGGGAAGGCTACTAACAACATAGAGCACAAAATTGTAGAATTCACCTAGGATAAAGTGAATCCCATAGACAAATGTGGATGTAAAAATAATTTTTTGTCCATTCCTTTGGGAGGCCAGGGGTTTGAGACCAGCTTGGGCAACATATCAAGACACCATCTCCACACAAAAAAATTTAAAGTTAGCTGGGCATGGTGGTTTGAGCCTGTAGTTCTAGCCACTTGGGAGGCTGAGGTGGGAAGATCAATCGCGTCCAGGAGTTCAAGTCTGCAGTGAGCTATGATCGTGCTTGTGCCCTCCAGCCTGGGCAACAGAGTTAGACCCTGCCTCCAATATTTTTCTATATTGTGTTTAATGTTATGGGAATTATTCACTAACCTAACAAATATTTGTTAAACACTCAAAATGTTATAGGTCTCAGGACTTTTCTCTGATCCCATTTTGATTCATAATGATCTAACCTAAATCAAATAATGAAGGTATATCTTAATATTCTTTACAGCATACCACATTAGTCAAAAACAGTCAATTCTTTTGACAGTTATGCTGAATGAAAGAAAACACACGGAAAAACAAAGACGTTGAGTAATGACGGATCCCCCCAACCCCCACCAATTCACTAGATCAATTAATGACTGAAAAGGCTTTGCCTAAAATTTAAAAACAAATTGTCTTGAGACTGAGATTAAGGGTTAAAAGGAAAGGCCCTTCTCCCTCTCAATCTTTGGCGGGGAAACAAAGAGATCAGTTGGAATTTCACAGAATTAATGGGATAGCTCTTGTTTTCTGATCACTAATGAATAACCTGGATGAAATAAAACTCTGTTCTTTGCCAAGGTGCTTTCTCTCCCTTTTGATAAACTAATAATCATTTACCTACAGCAATGCAGACTTATTAGCTCAGAAATGTTACTCATATTCAGAAAGAACAATGCATTAAAAATAGGAACAAAAAGAGGTGGACTAAGCAGATGGTATTCCGGACTTTGAGCTGGAATTTTAAAAGTAAAAATTTAATCCTCTATTGTCACGATCTCCAGGGAACTATCCAACTCCTTTTATTTCACTGGAGTTCAGTTGTATTGATTGTTTTCAATCTTTTGTGATATATTGAAGACCTTTACTATAAAGTTTTTTTTTGTTTTTTTTTTTTTTTTTTTTAAAGAATTCAGTCTGCCTGTTAGAGACTGGAATAGTTGAAGCAAAGAAAATTCCCAAGGATTCCAGGATTCTGTGTTACACACTGTTGTCTGGACCTCTAGGTTTGGTTACCTTAATTGTATGTCTAAAGCCTTTCGTAAGTACACTGTGAATGGAGCATAGAGGATTGTCTTCTACAAGCCCCTGGTTAATCATACAGCATTCTTATCACTGGGGTTCTGGGAATTACGTGGAGTCAGGAATCAGAATGTTTCTGGGAGGTGGCAAGGCACCTGATGAGCCTTTAAAAACGACCAATGCCTGCCCCTGATGGCTCAGTGAATGCGGTCAATTTTATACCCTAAAAGAATAAGAATTTTTAATAAAATCATAAATGTATTAACTAATTGAAACAGAAAGCCTCCTTTCATGTATGCAACTTCCTTCTGTAACATACCTGGAAAGTAGTCAGGAAAACACTGAACACCGGCAATCATGAAAATTTAATTATTTCTCAAAATAACTCGTTTAATTTTCTAACAAATTTAATAATTTGGACAGTTTGGAAGATCATTTTTAAATTAATACATGTCTATTTTCTTTTAATTCATTCAGTGTCCAAGTTCTGCCCTCTCAAAACAGGAAAAGTAAATCTTAGCTTCTACATCTCAGCCCTTCAGTTATTTAATGGCACACATTCACGTTTCTTAAATAAATCCTGGATCTTTGCATAATCATTTTTTAGATAGCTGAGTTTCAAATGCCATCACTGTCCTGGATGCATTTCTAAAGGAAAAGCTCCTAATGGCCAATATTTAATTTAAAGCAATGGCCAGAATTCTGATTTTGTTTTGGGTTGTGGCTCAGAGACACTGGTAGTCATCTACATTCCCTAGGTGATTCTAATTTGCAACCAGGGCTGAGAATCCCTGAAGGTGGGTGGCCCAGCTCTGAACTTAGACCCTCTGGTGTGGAGAGAGCTTCAAATCGGCAAATGGAATTGCTACTTTCCTTGTTCTAGACACTAAAATTCTGGTAGGCAACCCAAGTCAGACATGGGATGTTACTGACAGTTAGATACACTCTGGCTCACACTGAACTTAGGGTCAATCCAAACACTTAGGTATTTGTCCTATAAATTTCCATTAAGTTATACTTTCCTGGTTCTGTATATGTGGAGCTGATTTTTGACCCTAAGTCCAAAGTTTTTTGGTTTTTCATTTTGTTTCATTTTACTTATTGCCTATAACTACGTTAGTAGTTGTATCAAAGAAAATAACAGCTGGGCACTAACCATGGCCTAAGCATGGGGCTAAATGCATTGCCATTTAATCCATTATTTTACTGAATCTCCACAGCAACCCTGTGGGAAAGATAATCTCATGATGTCCCATTTCACAGCTGAGAAAATTGAGACTTAGACAATAAATTAAATTGGGTCCATCACCCTAGTCTGTCAAAACCCTTTGAGGATTCTAATTCTATCAGACTGGTGTAAGTTTTCTGTCCATATATATATATCCTCCTTCCTATCACTAATGTCAGCTTCTCATCAGCACTCAAAGATGTCATCTCTGTACCATATAAATCTCCTTCAGATAGTTGTGACAATGTGGAACAGGAGGGAATCTCAGTGCTGAGTCTGACCATGAGAGACCTCCAACCAGGATCCTTTAACCCGCACGTTAGAGCTACATCAGTGCATGCAACTCATACCCATCAACATGGGCTTATGTTCCCCGTCGTATGCAAGGATGTCTTGGGACTCTTGGTCAATGCCATGCCAAATTTGTATTCACTGCTCTTACTTCTCCAGTAAACCCATCAATCAAGGCAATGAGCACTGTCCAGATGGACATGCTCTAATGCACCAGATGCTGTCTCCCAGAAATCACTGTGTCTCCCCAGGGTCACCATGTCATTACATCATAGACCATCCTTTTAATATATTTCCCTAGAATTTTATCTAATACTAATATCAGTCTTTCTGATCTATAGTCTGCAGAGTCCAAATCAATATGTTATGTGCTTCTTTTTTTCTTTTTTGAGTATCTCCCTTGTTCTTGTGCTACTAAAAGATCATTTTTGGCAGTTAAGAAACTGCCTGTCTCTGTTTTCACTGTAATGAGCCTGACTCACAGAGAACTGACTACCTTTGATAGACTCCATTTGATCAGTGTCATATTTTCCAAAAATTCCCAACAAATCTTGGACGTCCACTGACTCATCTTTGTCTCTCTGAACAGCCTTCTCTAAAGAGAATACTGAACTGGGGATGCTCTGTTTTCTCTCTGAAATCTGTCAACATTACCATACTTGCTCCAGGCAGCGGGCAAATTGTTTTCTTTTTCTTTTTGCTCAGATAAAACTTAAAACCCCCATTGTAATTTCCCTTCATATTTTCCGAATATTGAGTTTTGTACCCTTTTCAAGTCTTAGCTCATTCTGGGTGGTAGTCTTCCTGACATCTTAAGCTCATAATTGTACGCTAAGTGAAGGTTTGAACCAAAACTATGAATACAAAGCTAAATAATGAGTCAGATAGAAATTCCAACGTCAAGATGAAATGTGCTATCTGTACAATCTTTCCTCCTTTGTGAACAGGTGGACCACCTCCATACTAAATTCAAAATACCTTACTATGAAGTCACTCTTCTCAGAACTTTCTTGGTATGCAAGTATCATTTTTCTTTGTTTTACATGCAAAGAAACAGATCCACCAAATTCTTTTAGCAGCAAGAGCATGACCAGGGTCATGAGTCATCTGCATAGATTTTTGAGTTGAGGGCTCTTTGCAACCATCACAGTTGATTCTCAGATAGACTGGAGGAGAATTAAGTCTCCAGCCACATCCAGTATCTTACTAAAACAGCACATGTCTTTCTAACTGACATAATGAGAAAGAATTACAGGCAAAGCTGACAAGAATGATTCTGTTCTTCAAGGAGCTGAGAGCAGCAACAAGAAACCTTATAGGCTGCTGTGGTATAACAAGACTCAAGAACATCCTACTCGTTGTACTGGAAAGTGTTTTACTGCAGAAAAATATATTGCTATCACTTATGTTTATGATGTCCTCTCATCACCAGCCAAGCCCAGAAATTTGGAGATGGTGCTGTTGTAGGAATTTTTCCTTAGTTCAGCTAAAGACAGTGTCCTTGTCAGATGACCAAGGAAAATTAGGCTCACAATTTGGGGAGGGTAGGGTTTTATTGGGTGAAACGAAAAAGAAAAAGAATTCAGCAAAGCAAGAGGGGTTCCTGTTAATAGGCCCCCATCTCAGATTGAACCCCCAGGTTACCCCACCAGATCAGGAGAGGCCAGGCTTCCCTCCTGCAAACAGCATGAACTTCCTGAAGCTCCACGCCAGTGCGCACTTCTCTCAGTATGCAGGCCAGTTGGACTTTTTCTGGGACCCCTTCCCATGTGGCTGTCTCATTCCCCCTCTAAAGAAGTACATCTGACTGCCTTTAAAATAAGGATAAGGCCAAAGACCAATCTTAACTGCTTCCTGCTGACAAGGGATGCTGTTTTGGGGAAAATGGCAGTCAGATCTAAGGGAGCCTGGCAGAAGGAGCCATCGTCCAAAGCTCCGGTTGCATAACCATTTGGAGTTTGACAGCCTGAAGGGGAGAAGAGAAAAACCGGGTTATTAGAAAGCGTGTATCAGAATGAAACAAGGCGGGGGTGGTAGGGTGGGGACAACTTTAAAAAGCTGAGGCCTTTTACCAGTTTGCACAGGGAGCAGGAGGCCAAAAGCCCAAATGGTGAAAACAACTTTATCCTTTTGCCAGCACGTTGGGCTTTTGGGTTCCCTTCACCTGAGCCCGGTCCTAAGCCAGCCAGTTTGAGGTTTGGGAAATTAACTTTTCCCAGTTTGAAGAATGCATCTGAGGGGTGTCCCATAGTACAGGGACACAATTACCTATCAGTGAGGAGAGGCCAGAGGAGGAAAAATGAAAGAAAAAAAAAAGCCTTTTTTTTTTTCAAAGGAGTTCTAGGGATTCAGGATGCATTTGAAAGGGATACAGACTGAAGTTGAATGGCTACCCATACGGAAAGAGGGGAGCAGCATCCCTGGTTCCCTTCTTCTCCTAGCAAATACCAGGGTACATGAGGGAGAAAAAGAAGAACGTTCTCTTTCTCTCCCCCATCCCTGCATCCTTGAGTCCCGGCAACCTTGGCAGGTGCTGCCCATTGGTGCTAAAGCAGTTTGTACCCACGAAGCAGGGAAGGCCTAGAGAATAGGAATTATCCACTCTTATCTATGTTTCTATCCCTGCTACTATCATTAGCTTTGGAGTTTACTAGATCTAATTTATGCCATGGCTACTAGCATGATCCCTATCCATGAAATGGGAGGCTTGGCTTAACGGGCAGGAATTAGCCATGCTCACCTGCACAACGTCTTTTAACCTCTGTTATCATCTGCCTCCCTCTGGATTCCTTAGATCCAGTTTTCTTTCCTAGATCTTTGACTTGAAGCTTGGAATTGAGTTTGGGACAAAAATGTGTCTCAGGGGGCATTGCATGGATTCCTTATCATAAGCCAAATGCTAAGGTGAAGCTGTCCAATTGAGTCCTCCTTCAACAAAGGAGAGAAAAGGATGCCTTGTGACATACCCAGGCAACTGGTGGCTATAGTTATGCTTGCTAGGATCTGGGTAAATACTGCTGGGTTTTGGTTAGCTCCCTTGGTCTTACTTTCCCAAAAAGGAAACCTCTGGGTGATGGGCATGCTATTTATTCCCATGATGTGGCAGGATTTCTAGGATAATTGCTCAGAACTAGAATATTGATCCAGACTTTCACATTACCCATCCCCTTTTGTTCTTTCTGAGCTGCAGCCAGAGATTGCTTGTTAGTTTACAGAAACAAGCAGGGTTCGTCTAAAATGTAAACAAAACTTAAAACAACTAATTGGTTTATAATTTAATGAAAAATGTATGATAAGTTTTGAAACATTATTTCTCTTTCTCTAGTACTAATTTTTGTTAAAAAACAAATTGTGATAGGACTGAGTTGTTTGTAAAAATAGACTTTAATTTCATATTTGGCCTGATTATTTGCATAAAGTGCAGCAAGAATAACTATTTCTCCACAGGCCTTTTAGATTGGCTTTGATGGAATTCTGTTCCACAAAGAATCTCAGATGAGACCTTTTAAAGCCAAGCCCAGCCATGGTTTATATCCTCAAATACCTGTGAGTTGGGTGATCCACTCTTCTTAAGGTCCCAAGATAAACTTGGAGCTTTTTGGCCTGTCAGAAAGTGACGTTCTTTACTAACCACAGGTCAGGAACCCTGTACAGGGATTGTGTGGGCAAAGGTATGATGACAGGTTTTCCTGTGGGCCTTTTATCGGCTCTGCAAGTTGAGCTTGACTTCTTAAAGGGAAGCATACCCTTATAGTCAAAGCCTTGGTTAAAAAAAAATTGGTTTCTCCAGTTGTGTTTTGTTGCAAAAGAAAAATGGATTCTTATTGCACTGACACAAACTATATTGCAATAAGTTAAGAATACTCACAGATAGTTTCCAAATTCTAGAGGAACCAGGCAGAGAGAGACTAATATGCTCCAAATTTTGTTCACGGGAGTATAGCTTACCCAGTTATTAAAGACTGTAAATACTTCAAAATAAGTTTCCTTAACCCTGAAAAACAAAACAAGGATCAGCAGTATTCCAACAAAAGTTAAAAAACTGTTTCAATTTTCTGAGTTCAGTCCATTTAGTTCTTATTTTGCTTGATATTCATGAACACTTCAGCTCTTCATGAGTCCTATACATTTTTCCTTTATTTCAATGTTACAATCTCCAAAGTTATCAGAACCCTGTATTTGAGAGGACCTGTAAAAGTTCTATAGTTCATTATAAACCATATTTTGAAAAGGATTAAAACAAGACAACAATTGTCTATGAATAACAAAATGTCCCAGGTAGTTATAGTTAGAAACACAATTTACAAATAAGTTTGATTATCTCTTTGATTTACAATAGCTTAACAACCTTAATTTGATTGATAGCATATACTCAGACATTAAAATTTTAGAAATTCCATATAATTTTGGAATATATATTAGCATTACTCACAAAAATATAACCTAAAGAAGATTGAACATCATTTTGGCAATCCCATGTACCTAAACATGTCGAATAATCCTGTTTACCTCTATTTTCTGGACACTCCAGGGGCCCTCTGAATTATCTGAAAAGCCAGGTGTCAGAAAAGACAATTTGAAACTGAAGTTTGATTTTGGGAAGCCTATTAAATATGTTAGATGTTTAAAACACTTGATGTTATAAAATAGAATTCCAGATTATCATAAATTATTTATTTTGCCAAAATGATGACTCAGAAATTTTAAAGAAACAAAAACCTTTTATAACGCTTTACAAATTTTGCTAAAGAGCAGATTAGCACCTTAAGAATACCTTGTTGTGCTTTTATTTCAATGCTCAATTTACAGAAAAACCATGTAATACCCTTTTTGAATTTAGTCAATATGTTCACACAGAGAATCTCTTCTGCAAGATTAATTTCCACAATCCTTCCACCATTTGTTTTAACCTTTAGCTTTATCTTGTCTAATTCAAAACAATCCTTTAACCCTAGGCAAAAATTTACATTTTCATGACTTTTTATAATCTTTTACTAAAAATGCATTTTACTGTTCTCACACATCTCTCATGTAAATCTATTTTCAGTAGTTTCAATTACATGTTATAATGGTAGCTCCTAGCAATTTTTAACTTTAAAACCTGGTAAGTTGTTTTAATTGCGTGTTAGGTGCAGCCAAGGTTTGACTTCTTCCAGCATAATTAAGGGTGTGGTTAGTTCCATATGTCCCCAGGCATTATCGACCGTGAAGGTGGCAAATTGAAAAGTTCTCAAAATCCAAAAAGGCAGTTTTTAACCTTAAAACATTTAGCAACCCTAGTATCTAACCTGCATAATTTAGTCTAGCTATTTATATTTTGATGACATCTGCATTTTACCAATAATCTTTAAGGCTGCCTTATTTCTCAAAGATTAAAGTCACATGAACTGAAAGGTACCACAGCTTTTATCTTCCAAAAAAAGAAAACTTGATTCAAGAGCTTGTCTTCCTTTAGGCGAAATTAATCAGAGCTCTTTTTACAGACATCGTATACACAAACGCATCTAGCTACACAAACAGGCAGAAGAAAACTCAGTCACTGGGTGAAGTCCTTTAAGAAACAGGGCTAGGAAAATGTGCTGATATCAAACCAGAAAGGACCCATCCCCTAGGTAAGAATGCCAAACAAAGCCCTGCCCCGGGCTACAGGCCACACCCCCAGGACCAAACAAGATGGAGGCCTGCAGCAAAGTTTGCTATGGACCATACAGACATGCAAAGCCCATCACGTTGGCCACAGTTTAAGACCAGCCTCACAAATCCTTTTTCACAGTGAAAACCTTACAGAGAATTAGTCCACATAAATAGGTGGACTAAATTATGATAATGATCCTTATCCTTCCTAGTCTAGTAAAATGTCTTCTAAAAGGAAAAGAAAAAAACTCATTTAAAAGTTAACTGTTGATGAGGTGGAGAAGAAAAAAGGATGTCTGGAAGTAGATCTCTTATCCTCATGCAAATAGTTCCTCCACCCTGGAGAGAAGCTTAGTTGCTGTCTGATGGAGTTGGACTCCCTGGCTTGGGGAGGGGGAGACTCCTTGGGCACGTGGCAGGGCATGCCAGCCAACTGTGTGGGATGCCTTGGGGCTCAGGCAGCTTCTGTGGCTCGTTCCCACCCTGCATGGCCATCAGACACTGTGCACACATGTGGCAGACATAGCCATGCACCCCCACCAGTAGAGAGTTGGGGAGGAGGGAGCTGCCACACCCAATTGTCCCACACACATGCCTGTGGCCACTGGGGTGTGTGAGAACCACCTTCAGTATTGTAAAAAAATAAAAATAAAAAATAAATAAGCATATACATATGTATATATACATATATATATATATATATATATATATATGTTATTAATGTCCCCCCCAAAAAAAGAAGAGGAATGCCATAGGGCCAAAAGGCTCAGAAGCAACAGTGAGAGGCTTTGAGTCCCATTTCACTCACCCCTTCTCAAGCCCTATGTTCTGTGCACCAAAGCTGTTTTAGGACTTTTCCTTAGTTCAGCTAAAGACAGGGTCCTTGTCAGGTGGGCGCAGTGGCTCACGCCTGTAATCCAGCACTTTGGGAGGCTGAGGCTGGTGGATCACGAGGTCTGGAGATGGAGACCATCATGGCTAACACGGTGAAACCCCATCTCTACCAAATACAAAAAAAATAGCTGGGCATGGTGGCACATGCCTGTAGTCCCAGCTAGCTACTAGGGAGGCTGAGGCACAGGGATCACTTGAACCCAGGAGGTGGAGGTTGCAGTGAGTTGAGATTGCACCACTGCATTCCAGCCTGGACAACAGAGTGAAGCTCCATCTCAAAAAGTCACATGACCATGAGAAATGAGGATCATAGACAATTTGAAGAGTGAGGAGGGCAGGGTTTTATTGGGTGAAAAGGAAAAAAACTCAGGAAAGAGAGTTCCTGTTACCAGGCCCCCATTTCACAGACTGAGTCCCCAGTTGAGTTACCATACTGGATCAGGAGAGGCCGGCCAGGCTTCTCTTCACGTGCAAACGGAGCGGGAGAAGTGTTCACTTCCATCCCAGTGAACACTCCTTTCAGTGAGACCAGTTGAAGTTTCCCTGGGGGCGGCTTTTTATTTGGCTGTCTTGGTGAGTTGCTTTGTAGGCCAAATAATTGAAAGGTCTTCAATCAATACAAGGACTTGACATAGTAAATATAAAGCCTCAGGCAGATTATTTCAGTAGATTGTGACTTCTGCTCTCCAAAGGGGTTGGAAGGTTGTATGGCATGATGAACAAGGCCCCTTCTAGGTAAAACACACTCTCAGTCAGCACCAGAGTCACTGACCACCCAGGTCACGCCACGTCATCCTTGGGCTATTCTCTGCTATAAGACTTTGCATGTGGCATGTAGACATTCTCCCTTTTCATTTGTCTTCTAAGGGCATTATGTGATCACCCAGAGAAGGAATAAGCTTCATTCAGGTGCCTGTCCTCCTACTTTGGGCCCCAGAATCTGGTCTGCTGTCCATGGGTTCAGGCAGTGACAAGGTGATAACACCTGCTAAAGCATTCTCATCTTCAGTTGAGGTGTTCTTTTTCTTTTTTTTGAGATGGAGTCTCACTCTGTTGCCCAAGCTGGAGTACAATGGCAGGATCTCAGCTCACTGCAACCTCCACCTCTCTGGTTCAAGCAATTCTCCTGCCTCAGCCTCCTGAGTAGCTGGGATTACAGGTGCACTGCCATGCCCAGCTAATTTTTGTTTTTTTTTAGTAGAGACAGGGTTTCACCATGTTGGTCAGGCTGGTCTCGAACTCCCGACCTCATGACCCGCCCACCTTGGCTTTTAAAGTGCTAGGGTTGCAGGCATGAGCCACCATGCCTGGCCAAGGTGTCCTTTTTTTTAATTTAAGAATTTTTTTTTTATTGAAGTGCAATATATATGCAGAAAGTTGCACATATCCAAGCATATCACTCAACAAATTTGCATCAACTGACCCATCACCTGATTAAGCAACAGACAATTACCTGGACCCAGCAACTCCCTACCTGCTGTCTTTCAAACCTTTCCCACCCCCTCAACAAAGGTCAGCACCATCTGGACCTCTCCCAGTGTAGATTTGTTTGATATGCTTTTGAACTTCGTGTAAATGGACTCAGATAGCTTACATGTTTTTGTGTCTTGCTTCTTTTTTCAACAATGTGGTTGTGAGATTTATCCACAGTGTTGCCTACCGTACTCAGTTTTTTATTCTCATTGCTGGATCATATTCCATTTGATGAATATTTTTGATTACTTTATTCCTTTCACTGTTAATGTGCATGGGAAGCTTCCAGTTCAGGCCTATTACAAATAGCACTGCTATAAATAAATACTCCTGTCTTTAGATGATCATATGTCCCGATTTCTGTTGGTAAACACCTAGGGATAGAATTGTTAGGTCATAGGGTATGCCTATGTTCAGCTCTAGTAAATAGTGTTTGTCTTTTCATTTATTCCTCCTGCTCCTTTTTCTTCTCTTTTTCCTTCCTTTTCTTCCTGAAGCATTGTTTTGACAAAGCAAAACCCACGTGTGCTGACCTCACAGCCCCATGTTTATAAATGAACTGCCAGCAGCTTGACTGCTGAAATCAGCCACCTCAGGCTATTTTTTTTGCCCTTTTGAAAAGGCCAGCTCCTTTTCACTCTCTTTTCCTGCAGGGTGAAGTGGTCATCAGCCTTGCATATATTTCATGTTAGCTGAAGGGTCTCTATTGCTGATCCTGATCTTTACAGGGACAAAGTTTTGCTAAAAGATAGATGGAAAGAGAGAGAGAGAGATAGACTATATGATATATATATTATGTATACTATTATATATGTGTGTATATACATATGTATACATACATAGATAAGTAGAGAGATGATACATAAAGTATATATCTATATATTATATTAGAATACAAAGTTAATATGTGTATATATATGCATGCGTATATATGCATATGTATACACATATAGGTAGTGAGATAGATAATAGAATATATATTATAATATATACTAAGTTATACGTGTATATATACACATATGTATACACACATAGATAGATACAGAGCTTGGCATCAAGAGGCCCTGAGTTTGAATCCACCTTCCATTCTTTGTTGCTGAGCAACCTTAAGCAAGTCAGTTAGCTGCTGTTTTCTTCTTTTTCTTATCTGTACATTTAGATGAATAATAATTCCCACATCACAGGTTAGCTGTGAGGATAGTATGCCTATAAGGATACATGTAAAATGCTTAACACAGAGGTTGGCAGGCAGGCATCACAGAGACATCAGTACCAGAAGCACAACTTCCCCAAGCGCCTGTGTTCAGATTAGAGATCATTTCTGTTTCCATCCTCATACCCAGTGGGTGAGTTTTTACTTATCTGTGCTGTGGAGCTATCTTGGGAAATGAAAAGAGGTGAGGGAGAGTCTGCCCTAGAAGTAAATTCAACTCAGGCAGAAATGGTTTATAACTTTTAAGTGGAATTTTTTTCGAAGTTTTAAAAAGTATTAGAGTACTGTCCCAGTGAGTACACAGTATTAAAACATGTGAAAGATAAGAGAACACAGGGAGAGAGAGAGAGAGCAGTTATTAGAATAGTTTAATAACCACAAAGGGGCCCTGTGAAAGTGACTGAAGGCCGAGGTAGGTGGATCGCTTGAGCCTAGGAATTCAAGACCAGCCTGGGCAACATGACAAAACCCCATTTCTATAAAAAATACAAATATTTACTGGGTGTGGTGGCACTTGCAGGCAGTTTCAGCTACTCGGGAAGCTGGGATGGGAGGACTGCTTGAGCCCGGGAGGCAGAGGTTGCAGTGAGCCTAGATCGCGCCACCGCACTTCATCCTGGGTGACAGATTGAGACCCTGTCTCAAGAAAAAAAAAAAGGTGACAGTCTGGGCCAAGGAGACACCTTGACAGAGGCCAAACTAGAGTGAAGAGGAGAGAATTTGACCTTCCTGGTTTAGAATCTGGGCAAAACTGCTTATTAACTGTATGTTCTTGAACTTTGCCTTTTTAGTCTGTGGAATGAAGACAATCTTATCTTCCTGAGAGAATTGCCTGGCAGCTTAGAGTTAATGTATATGAATTGTTTAGTTTAGCAGGTGTAAAAACTTTATGAGTGGCCCCAATTTTTATGTGGAATTATACACGCATACACACCACACACACACACACACACACACACACACACACACACACACACACTATTCCCCTAATGAGAAAGGAAACAGACCCATTGACAGTCCTTCCGTGATGTTTCTAACAGAACATAAGCATCGCTTCTGATAGAACATGGAAAAGACCAACCAAGTACGGCGTGTTTCTCTGGAGGCCATACCACAGCTCCAAAAACCACCGCTGGTATCTTCCACGTGCTGACCACTTTCCCACTAATGATCCTCCAGGTCTGCTTTGTTCCTTCTGACTCCTGAACTAAGATCACAGAGACAGCTGAAGCGACCACCTTCTGGACCACATCTGAAGAGACCCCTCTTTCTGGATCCCGCCTCAGAATCCCCAAACTTTCTCTTGCAGAGATGCTCCATTAGTCCTTTGACATGTATTCTTCCTTACTGCAGCAGGAGAAATAAACCCAATTTCTTATTCCCCTCCCTCTCCTTCTCTTCTTCATCCTTCCTGCAGGTGCTCTCCTGGTTGGCCTTAGGTGGCAACTTTATCACTAAAGAGATAACATCTCTCAGTAGACAGACAGACATATAGAGCAACATAGATGGACAGATTAGATATATGCCTACCTGACAGATATCCATGTGTAGGGAGAGAAACACTTTTAGAAAGAGAAAGATACGCTTTGACTTTCAAGTCATTCCAGCTCTCTCTCTATAGTTCCGTGAGCCACCTCAGGTCTCACAGCCATCCTTTACTCATGCCAATAACTTTAACAACAGTAACACAATGGTAGGGCAATGTGCCAGGCAACATTCTAAACCATCTGCATGTATTAGCTCATGCGACCACCACAGTAACCCTATGGAAAAAAGTGATGCTACTATCCCGTCTTACATAGGAAGAGACTGGATGACAAACAGGTTAAGCGTGCTGCCCTGGGTTGCACAGCTAGTAGTGGGAGCCTTCACTCTCACCTCCCACTGTCCTGCCCTTACATCCTTTTGAGGGATGGCATGTCCGTGTTGCAGCACAGCACACATGCAGACTGCAGAGCCTTCTCAGCTTCTCTCCAGTGGCTGAAGGGTCAAACCTGAAGGGTTTCTACTTGCTCTTATTTAGCCCTGTGAATGGGTGCTTTCTATGGGATGAGTTTTCCTTTAACGTGTGTGTTTTGAAAAATTTCTGCTGCCAGAATCTTTTAAGGGATGCGACACCAATATTCCATCATTTTTTCCCTCATTTTTCTCTTTCTCTTTCTCCCACTTTCCAATTTTTTTCTTTCTTATATTCTTTCTGGAGGTTATAAAAGGGATTTTATAAATTTTCCTGCTTCACTTTAGACATAATAGCTCACGGTTTTAAGTACTTGCTATGTGCTGGATATACTGCTACATCGTAGGTTCCATGTCATGCATTTTGCAGGGATTATCTCATCGGATCCTCACAGCAGCCCTTTGTGAGGGAAACACTAATCTTACTCTCACTTCGCAAGTGAGAAAACAGAGACAGCTCTTGTTCCTTGTTCAGACCCGAAATAACTAAGCGGCCAAGTTAGGGGAGGACCTCTGGACAAACTGGGGCCCCAAGTCCAGGACTGCAAAGCCCTTACTCATCACCTCTACACTTCACAACTCAACTCAATTGCAATAAAACAATAATCCAATTTAAAAATGGTCAAAAAGATCTGAATAGACGCTTCCCGAAAGAAGACATACACATTACCAATGGGTCTTTGAAAAATACGCAACATCACTAATCATCAGGAAAATGCAAATCAAAACCCCACAATGACATGTCACTTTACTCCAGTTAAGATGGCTGTTATAAAAAACACAAAAACAACAGATGCTGGTGAGGATGCAGAAAAAGGGGAATGCTTGTACACTGTGGGAATGTAAATTAGTACAGTCATTGTGGAAAATAGTACAGAGTTTCCTCAAAAAACGAAAAACAGGACTACCCTGTGATCCAGCAATCCTATTTCTGGGTATATATCTGAAAGACAGGATATCAGTACATTAAAGACATATCTGTGCTCACACGTTTATTTATTTATTTATTTATTTTTATTTTTTCCCATTTATTTATTTTATTGCATTTTAGTTTTGGGGGTACATGTGAAGAACATGCAAAATTGTTGCATAGGAACACACGTGGCAGTGTGATTTGCTGCCTTCCTCCCCATCACCTACATCTGGCATTTCTCCCCTTGCTATCTCTCCCCAGCTCCTCACACGTTTATTGCAGCACTATTTGTAATAGCCAAGAATGGAATCAACCTAAATGTCCATCAGTGGAGAAATGGACAAAGAAAATGTTGTATGTGACACACACACACAATGGAATATTATTCAGGCATAAGAAAAAGAAAACCCTGTTGTTGTCACAACATGGCTGGAACTGAAAGTCATTTTATGGTAAAGGAACTAAGCCAGGTACAGAAAGACAAATATTGTATGTTTTTACTCATAAGTAGGAGCTGAAAGAGTGGATTTTTTGGAGGTAGAAAGTAGAATGGTGATGACCAGAGGCTGGGAAGGGGAGGGGGGAATAAAGAGAGATTGGTTAAGGTGTATCAAAATACAGTTAGATGAAAGAAATAAGTTCTGGTATTTGATAGTACAGGAGGAAAATTATAGTCAACACTAATTTATTGAATATTTCAAAATAGCTAAAGAGAATGCTAATGTTCCCAATACAAAGAAAAGATAAATGTAGGGAGCTTCAAGATGGCTGACTAGAGGCATTCAGTACTCACCTCCTTTACAAAGAAGAGTCAAAACAGCAAGGAGATAACCATACTTCGAATAGATCGCCTCGGATAGAACACTAAAATTCAACAGAAAAGTGACAGGAAACACCTAGGCCAAGAAAGGAGAGGGAAGAAAGGACAGGGTAGCCTGCTTGGCTAAGATTGGCTGGGAGCCCAAGCAGGCTCCCCAGAGTAGGGAAAAGGTAAGTAAGTGACGCCTCAGTGGTCCACATTCCCACTGAGGACTCCTGCAGCCCTGGCCACAGAAGAGCCCCTGGGCCCACAGAGACCCTGAGACTAACATAGGGAACTGCTGTATGATTCCATTGCTCCAGAAACGGTGCTCCCACTGGGTCCCACACACTCTCTGAGTCCTAAGCAACTGCAGCACAGTGCAATTTTGGAAGCCCAACTCCCACTAGACGGCATCCTGCTCTGGGGTCCAACTGTCCCCGCAATGCCACATCAACGCAAACCTTACAAAAACTTTCCTGGACATTGTCTAGGCAAAGAATGTATGACTACAATTTCAAAGATGAGCCACAAAAACAAAAACATACAAATGGGACCATATTAAACCTGAAAGTTTCTTCACAGCAAAGGAAACAGTAAACAGATAAAGAGCTCAGCTCGTTGAATGGGAGAAAATAGTGGCAAACTATTCATCCAACATGGCACCAATATCCAGAATATACAAGGAACCCAAACAATTCAACAGGAAATACAAATGATTCCATTAAAAAGTGGACGAAGTAAATGAATGAACATCTCTCAAAAGAAGACATACAAATAGCCAAAAGATATATGAGAAAATGCTCAACATCATTAATCATCAGAGAAATGCAAATCAAAGCCACAATGAGATGTCATCTTACTCTATTCAAAATGGCTGTTATTAAAAAGACAAAAAGTAACAGATGCTGGTGAGGATGTGGAGAAAAAGAAACTCCGTACATTGTGGGTGGGAATTTAAACTAGTCCAGCCACTGTGGAAAACAGTATGGTAATTTCTCAAAAAATGAAAACTAGAATTACCATTTAATCCAGCAATCCCTCTATTGGGTATCTACTCAAAAGGAAAAAAAAATCAATATATCAAAGGTATACCTTCAATCATATGTTTATTGCAGCACTATTCATGATAGTGAATATATGGAATCAACCTAAGTATTCACCAATGGATAAATGGACAAAGCAAATGTGGTATAAGGTATATGTGGCATATACAATGAAATACTATTCAGCCACAAAAAAGAATGAAATCAGGTCAATATGGATGGAACTGGAGGTCATTATCTTAAATGAACTAAGCCAATCACAAAGAGACAAATATCACAAGTTCTCACTTATATGTGGGAGCTAAAAGTTTGATTGCTTGGCGGTAGAGAGTGGAAAGATAGATAACAGGGACTCGGAAGGATGAGTGAGGGGGAAGATGAAGAGAAGGGAGTTAAAAGAAACAAGCATACAGTAAGATAGAAGGAATAAATTCCATGTTCAATAGCAGAGTAGGGTGACTATGTCTAACAAACATGTACTGTACTTAGGTGATGAATACCTTGAGTCAATCACTACGCATTATACACCTGTAACAAAATTTCTCATGTACCCTACACATTTGTACAATGTTTTTAAATGTCAATTCTTGGTCAAGAATATATTAGCACCATGAAACAGAGAAGTAGAATAATTTCTCAAATGTCAAGTGTTGTTTAACTCGCCTCCAGATTTCACTTTCCCTTTGACATTTTTTTCATAGAGCATAAAATAGACAAATACTGATTAAACACATGCCCATTTTCATTTATTTTTTCCCCTGTCATTTACTTTATTTTTGGAGATAATATCTTTTCTTTCTCTCTTTTTTTGTTCAACTTTTATTTTAAGTTCCTGAGTGCATGGGCAGGATGTGCAGGTTTGTTATACAGGTAAACGTGCACCATGGTGGTTTGCTGCACAGATTAACCCATCACCTAGGTATTCAGCCCAGCATCCATTAGCTAATCTTACTGATGCTCTCTTTCCCCCCACAGCCCTCTGATAGCCCCTGGCATGTGTTGTTCCCCACCATGTGTCCATGTGTTCTCCGTGTTCAGCTGCCACTTATAAGTGAGAACATGCGATGTTGGTTTGCTGAGGATAATGGCTTCCAGCTCCATCCATGTCCCTGCAAAGGACATGATGTCATTCCTTTTTATGGCTGCAGAGTATTCCATGTGTATATGTACCATATTTTCTTTCTCCAGTCTATCATTGATGGACATTTGGGTTGATTCCATGTTTTTACTATTGCAAACAGTGCTGCAAGGAACATACATGTGCATGTACCTTTATAACAGAATTATTTATATTCCTTTGGGTGAAGAGTACCAGTACACTTCATTATATTTATATTCCTTTAGGTGAAGTGTACTTTGGGTGAAGTATATACCCAGTAATGGGATTGCTGGGTTAAACGATGTTTCTGGTTCCAGGTCTTTGAGAAATCACCACAGTCTCTTCCACAATAGTTGAACTAATTTACACTCCCACCAACAATGTAAAATTGTTCCTTTTTCTCCACAACCTTGCCAGCATCTGTTGTTCCTGAATTTTTTTTTTAATAATCACCATTCTGACTGGCGCCATTCTCATTTTGGTTTTGATTTGCATTTCTCTAATGATCAGTGATGTTGAACTTTTTTCATGTTTGTTGGATGCATGAATGTCTTCTTTTGAGAAGTGTCTGTTCATGTTCTTTGCCCACTTTTTGTTGAGATTGTAAATTTGTTTAAGTTCCTTGTAGGCTCAGGATATTAGACCTTTGTCAGATGAATTGATTGCAAAAATTTTCCCCTATTCTGTACATTGTCTGTTCACTCTCATGATAATTTCTGTTGCTGTGCAGAAGCTCTTTAGTTTATTTAGATCTCATTAGTCAATTTTGCTTTTGTTGCAATTGCTTTTGGCGTTTTCATCATGAAATCTTTACCTGTGCCTATGTCCTGAATGGTATTGCCTAGATTTTCTTCTAGAATTTTTATAGTTTGTGTTTAAAATTTCAGTCTTTAATCCATCTTGAGTAAATTTTTGTTTAAATTTGTTAATTTTTATTAATTTTTATATTAATAGAGGTTTTATTATTTTTATTTTAAAGATATAAGACCTGTTTAAAGACTATATACTGTTATTAGATACGTTATTCCTATGCTTTAAAAACACAGAATTATAGGGCTCTCTGGATTTTAAGTCAAATATTCTGTCCTTTGCTAATATTATACAACAAAATTCCTCAGGAAATTGTCATTTTCTGTATTATTCTAAGAAGTTTTTGGGAAGGAAACAAATAATATTTTCTAGATTGATATATCTTTAGAATTTTTTATTGTTTAAAAATGAAGTCTTTTAAATAAAATTGCACTTCACCTGGCATTATAACACCTAGTATCTTTTATTAAGTTGTCTCTTTTTAAATCTAGAAATAATCAACATAGTTCATATGAGTATGGCAACTTAGTTTTCCAAATGCCTTCACGTATAATATTTCATTTGATCTTTCCATCATTTCTAGTAAGGCAGATAGGGTAGGTATTTCTATATCCACATCTGGATGGAGGAACTAAAGCTGAGGGTTGAAATGACATGTCCTAGACCCTGATCACCTAATTAATGAGTAGCATAGCCTGGACGTGATTCCACATCATTTGCTAACAAAAAAAAAAACCACCACCAAAATCCTTAAGTGAAACTAGAAAGTAAGCAAAAACATCTTACTAAAATTTCAGGATCACCTTTTTTAAAAAAATTTTATTTATTTTTTTTGAGACAGAGTCTCACTCCGTCACCCAGGCTGGAGTGCAGTGGCACGATCTCAGTTCACTGTAACCTCTGGCTCCTGGATTCAAGAGATTCTCCTGTCTAAGCCTCCCGAGTAGCTGGGATTACAGGCGCCTGCCACTATGCCCAGCTAATTTTTTGTATTTTTATTAAAGATAGGGTTTCACCATGTTGGCCAAGCTGGTCTTGAACCCCTGACCTCATGAGTTGTCTGCCTCGCCCTCCCAAAGTTCTGGGATTACAGGTGTGTGCCACCGCGCCTGGCCCAGGACCATCTTTTATTCAAGATATTATAACAAGCTTTAACACCAAAAATAACAAATAAATAAAATGGAAAGAATGCTAAGAATTTTGAATTTTATAGATATTTTCAATTGCTTGGAATTACTAAAAGCATAGAGAATAGAGTTGAATATTTTTTAAAATTTGAAATGATGAGGTTATTAATATTGGAAGGATTTTGTGTCCAATTTATTGTCATTCATCCTCCGCCTGCTGGAATGCGTTTTGTGCTGCAGAGTGAAGTTTTAAGATCTGCCTAGGGACCAGGAGAGGGCAGTGTGAGCTCACAAATTAGAAGCCATGCTTCATACACTCCTCGGCCTTGGCACTGTCTGGGTGTCATCTCATATTCCAATGTGGCAACAATAGCAAAAAAAAAAAAAAGTCAACACAATAGCTCCCAAGAAAGGAGGGAAGGAAAGAAGTGAGGAAAAACTACAAACCCTCATTACCGAATGAAGATAATATGAAAGAGTAGGAAGAAAATATTTTGAAACACTTGTTGGATATGGGCTGCTCTATGCTAAATGCTACAATGAAAGAGACAAAATCCCTACCGTGAAGGAGAGAAGTTAAGAAACCAAACTCTGTTTCCAATTGGCTGCATTCTTTGTGGCCTCTGTTTGTTAATAAAATAAATACTTAGCATCAGATGGTCATACAAGGACTCATCTGGTCCTCAAATCCTACAGGTTTTAGATGGCAGTGGCCTGGTGCAAAGGAAAATTTAAGCCCCCACGTTGAAAGAGAATGGCAAAAATGCCAGTGTTCCATGCATATCTGATATAGTACATACCTACGAACAATGCATTCCCATTGTTCATTCTCTCAAGGACTAGAAGAAAATATGCTCATGAATCTAGAGAAAAATTATATTAAAAATGATCTTATTATTAATTGGAGTATTTTCTATTTTTCGAATCCTAACATTCAACTTAGTTCATGTGCCCAGCATTTACTGAGGACCCTCTATGCTCAGCAGAGGAATAAGGCAGAGCCTGTAGGAGGCACAGGAGCAGGGGAGTCAGTGGGATGAAATGTCCAAAGGTGGAGACAAAGTTCTATAAGTTATATGAAAAAAGGAATACATAAAACATCCAGCAAAAAAAAGACATTGCTTGTGCCATGGAGTGTTGGTGAATGAGGAGTGATTGATATGGGCCTTATAGGATTTTGATGGCAGCGGAAGGTATGAAAGAGATTTGATAAGTATGAAGGGAATTTCAGGTAGAGGAAGCACAGAGGTGAGGTGTGGGGTATGTTTGGCATGACAGCGAGAGGCCGTCTCAATGCCTAGAGGAGAAGGCATGGGGTGGGGACAGGAAGGAGAAGGAGCAGTGTGCAGAAAGAAGAAATGAAGGGAATAGAGGGAAGAAGGATGTGGCGCCTGGAGAGCCTTGAATGCCCCGCTAATGAATTTGGGCCACACATTTATGGGCTTACTGTTTATCCTCCAACAAGTCCCCAAAAGACCAGGACTGCATTCTGAATACCAGTGGGAGAGAGGGGCTGTTGCAGAGCTGATATGTCTAGATTTTATGTGCATGTATGTGTGTATGTTTTTGTGTGTGGCTATGCAGATCTGTCCTCGTGGCTAGGTGGCTGCATCCACGAGCACATTGCTTTTTGACAAAGATAATGAGAGTGGCAATAGTTAATCAGAATATTAGTGTCACAGATACTGGTCAAACAGGCAGACAAGAGGCAGCTTTGTTCCAGGAGAGCCCTTCCTTAGGAGACGGCGGCATTGGTGAGATTGCCATAAACAGCAGCAACAATGCAAGAAGACATCAATTTCACTTCTGCTGCTTCACAGGCACTAGGTGGAAGTCAGTTTCTTCCAATAAAAATATGTATGCTTTGTTCTAACCTTCTGGTATTGTATTCTGTATCAATAATCATTTCAGAAATATTAGATTATTATGAATGATAAGACATTTTTCCCCTAAAAATAAACTTCCTTGTGTTATTCACATGATATATAGGCAGAATTATTTGGTTTGGGACTCAGATAAACGCTGTGCGGAAACCATGAGAAGATAAAAATTTTGCCCGCACCTGGGTGGCGCTAATGCATTTTAGCTGGAAAATCGCCTGGGAATTGAAATAGAGCGCTTGGAGGTACCCATGGTTATATATAACACGAAAAAATGTGTAAAAAGAAACTACATTTGTTCCTCTCCCTTAGTCTTTGAATATGTTATTAGTCCAATGGATCTTGGCAATTTCAGTGACAGATACTTATGATTCAACCAAGCCTGAGAACCCTAACTGCAGAAAAACACACATGTCTAACATGTCACCTTCATTTTCAGAGGGATTTATCAGCTTTGAAACTCAGTAGACCCAGGTTCAGAACCCTTGCCTGAGACTTAGGAAATAATGAGCCACTGTATACCTCTAAGGTGTGTCCCCTAAAATGTTCCTTTCCCATGTGATACTTTTCTTTCATTTCTTCATGTAGGACAGTGATCATTCTAACCAGACTATGACTTTAAAAACCCAAAATGTGGTTTTATTTAATACTGCAGGCAAATCCTGTACCCGTGATCCCATAAATATGTGTTCATTCTGAATAACCCAAGATAGTGTGTTTAGAGGAAATCTTTGAAAACCTTGTTTCTGAATATTTAGTCTTTTAGTATGAAAATTTTCAGTCAAATTCCATTTCTGTCTTTTGTCTTCTGGTCTTTATAAGGCCCTGGCAAGACAAGACCCAGACTACTTCAGACTTAAGCGACATAATGAAGTAACAGCCTTACTGAAGTTTTAAACAAGAAGCCCACGAACCAGGCTCTTAAAAACTCATGGCAAATTTTATGTATGTTTCAGATCCACTCTGTAGGTTGCTCAGCAGACGCCCTCCCTTTGCCACTAGCACAAATAGTTCACACTGCATACATGTGCCTGCTCCTGTTCTAGGAGTGTCTCATACAGAAACCCATTTAATCCTCCCAACAACCTGAAGGAGTACAAGAATGTTACTTAGCCTATTTTAGGGGAAACTGAGGCCCTGGATGATGAGTTGCTTGTCTCAAAGCCCATGGTGGTGGAGCCAGGATCTACACTCCAGCAGTCTTGTTGCAGAGTCTGTGTACTGACTTCTATGCTCTTCTGATATACAGACACATATTTTTTTCAAAACGATCGCCCCAGCTAGTAACAGCACAACTCTCCTTACATCTTCTGTTTTGAGGGGATCTGCACCGCTGGTTCAACCATTTTCTCAGCTCTCCAGTCATTGAAGGATCTCTCTCTCTCTCCCTCTCTCTCTGGCTCTCTTGCTCTCTCTTTCTCTTTTTCTCTCTCTGCCACCACACACATGCAACTCAGTTATACATTTATTCGATTAGGCCTAACCTCCAGTACAAGGAAAGCAGCAAACCCTACACAGCTTTCCCATTGGAAGGGCAATAGCCACTCAAGTCTGTCTTCTCCATGAAAAGAAGTCACACATTTTCGCTGAACTCTTCCACAATCAGCATGAAATAGTTATTTGGGGTTTGCAAATATAAATAGAGAAAACTTTCATTATGAAAGGTTTCCCTTTCCAAAATTTTTCTGTTTTATTGTTGTTTGATTATTTATCTTGTTTTCTTGAGATAAATATTTGTGTTTCTCATTTTCCCTCTTGGCCAGTTTTTCTGTATAAAAATTGTTGAAACTCATACTTACAAACTTCTAAGTCCTCTCCTCCTTTGGACTTAGCTACTTACCCAAACTGGAACTATATTTAAGTTCTGAATTGCAAGACCTTGACTTTAGAGAGGTAAAAGTCTGTCTTGAGACCTACACCCTATACAGTCACCTAACTCAATTCAGGTGCTTTGATTGGTTCACAGCTTTGACAATTGCAAGAAACACCACTAGTATCTGAAGAAATTGACATCCAGGTCTTCCTTCAGTCACAGTCTTCAATTCCAGGACTGTCTAAACTCACAGTGGTGCCTGGAGCAAATCAGGGATCAACATATCTGATTGACTAATAACTGACTGGTAATCGTCCATAACTGATTCTCCTATAAGGTACAAACGGTAGTTAGATAGCAGTGAAGAAATTGAAATATCCTCTCCTTAAAGGTAAATTTTATATTTTCATTTAATTTTCAAAAGGCAGGAAAAATATTTTATAAATATCAACCTCCTAGGTCAATTTTTAAAACTTCCAACTTAATAATTGTTTAATGTATAATTTGGGTGTTTTTTTTCTTCATGCAGCATGTATGTTGAGGTCACGGTATGTGAACAGATGGAATATATGGCAGGGACCAACTAATTAACATTAAAGACAGGGGACCCATTGTCTTTCTGTAACTCCCATCCATCTACCTTCATTTCTGTCACCATGGTACCTCGTGGTTCAATTATTAATTGTTGTGAATAAACTGTTAAACAAAATCAGCTCCATATAATGCTGCTACTTGGTGTTCAAGAAGCTATGCTTGAATATTTTCTAAATCACTGAAACCTCAATGATTTCCACTGATAAGGGATGTGAGACTGCAGGGATTTTTGTGCGAATTATTTAATTTACAGACCAGTGGAGTGAGAACCAGTATATTTTAAATTGCATCATTGACATTCTTGTGGTCTCTAGCTGCAAGGGCCAACTCTAGAATGCCTCTGAGGTTGAGCCAAAAGAGCATGAGAAAGCATGTGGTTCTTATAAGCCCATATCACATGTAGCATGCTGGGGATTTCAAAAGAACAGGCATTCTCCAGACTTGAATTAACTCCTGCTTCTTCTCAGAGCAGCCATTTCCTGATAGACTTGGATGGAATAAAACCAGGAAGTTCTGAGCAGCATGAAAGTTCTCAAATGTGACCTGTGAGTTTTTCCCCAGTTTCCTCTGCAGCCTGTGGCAGAAGAGCACTGAGAATGAATGCAATAGGATTACCACGTGATCCAGCAATCCCACATCAGGTATATATTCAAAACAATGCAAAGCTGGATCTTAAAGAGATATTTGCACACCCATGTTCATAGCAGCACTATTGACAATAGCCAAGATGTGGAAACAACCCAAATATCCATCAACAGGTGAGTGGATAAAGAAAATGTGGTATATACACATAATAGCACATTATTCAGCCTTAAAAAAGAAGGAAATTCTGTTCTATGCTGCGTGTGGATGAACATTGAGAAACAGAGAATGAATGATGGTTGTCACAGGCTGGGAAAGGGGGAAATGGACAGTTGGTGATCAGTGAGTATTGTTTCAGTTTTGCAAAATGAAAAAGCTCTAGAGATCTATTGCACAACAATGTGAATATACTTTACACTACTAAATTGTACATTTAAAATGGTCAAGATGATAAATTTTATGTTACATGTTTTTGTTACAATTTTTAAAAATGCAGTTGACCTTTGAACAAGGTAGGTTTAAACTGCATGTTTATACTCAGGTTTTCTTCCACCTCTGCCGCCCTCGACGAGAACAACCCCTCCTCTTTCTCCTCCTGCTCAGCCCACTCAACATGAAAATGATGAGAATAAAGGCCTTTATGATGATCCACTTGACACTTAATACATAGTAAATATATTTTCTCTTTCTTATGATCTTCTTAACAATGTTTTCTTTTCTCTAGCTTACTTTATTGTAAGAATGCAATATATAAGACATATAACCCAAAAAATGTGTCAATCGAGTTTTTATGTTATAGGTAGGACTGCTCAACAGTAGGCTACTAGTAGTTAAGTTTTGGAGGAGTTGAAAGTCATACATGAATTTTTCACTGCAGGGTAAGTTGTCAAGGTTCAGCTGTAACTGCTAGTGTCCCTTTACCTTGAACTCATGGGTTGTAATGAACTCTACAGCTGGTCTGGAGAGGACCTTAGTGAGGTAATTCTGATTGCAGAAAGCTGCTCTCCAGCTGAAATTGCTTGCATTCGAGTTGACCAATGTGTAGGATGCCTGCCAGAACCTACATCTCAGAACCCTACTGGGCTCCCACACTGTCTTCAAAGCTATTGTGGACAGCCAGGAAGCTTCTGGGAGTCTCTGAGTTCAGATGTGGAGAAAAATGGTGCAAATAAACAAATCAACACACCAGCAAACATGTTTGACTTGGGGGAGGTGTCTCAGGGACAGAGACGGCGTTAACTTGGGGTAGTATATCCACATATCTTTTTCCCCCACATACCCCAAAATTTGCAAAATTTTATACCTGGAAGGAACAATAATCATAAGTCAGAGGAAATAAATTCCCACATCTCATAAGAGGAAAGTGAAGTCAATGAAGGTAAGAGACTTACTTACCCAAGGACCTTCAGAGAAATGATGAGAAAGTTGAATTTAGGATTCTCAGTCTCAAGGGTGATTTTAGTCACAATCCATTCTTGAATGAGACATGACGGGAAAGACCAATATTAACAAACACACAGGAAAAAACTGGAGCTATTTTTGTTGAAAGGAAAGCAGAGGTGGCAGGAACAGTGGGGTGTCATTTCCCCTCTCCATACCCCACACCCACCCCGTGCCCCTGAGGCATGCCTGTGGCTGCCTGTGACTCAAAACTCTGTAAGGCCCAGTTTGAAGAGCACCCTAGCATACCGTAGCTCTTCACTGATAGACTACTTTGTAATTGCTGTTTGCATGCTGCAGGAAGAAAGTTCAAAATAATAGCTACCATATATTGAGTATTTCCTGTGTGCTGGCTTGCTTGCTAAATACTTTACAGACATTATTTCATCAAATCCACCCACAAAAGTTATTGTTTTATCCCATTTTGCAGGGGGAAGAAAAAGTCCATGTAAGTTACATAGGTTGCTTGTAAATGGCAGAACTGGGATTGAAACACAATTATGACCAAAGACCTGTGCCTATAACCAAAGCAGCAATCAGACTTGTGATTTGTTCATCTTTGGATGCCCGTTACCTAGCATAAGGCCAGTACACAGTAGGCTCTTCATAAAACTGCTTTGGTTGAGATTCCTCTGGTTCACAGACATCATTTCAAAGGGCCAAACTTCTATAAAAAAAAGAATAATTTTAAAATGTTAAAAAAATTAAAACAAAATTATCAAAAGAAAAAAGAAAGAATAATTTAAAAAATACAAGTGCAAATTCCTGAGGAAGGTTAATGACTATCAATCACTCACATATAAGTGTGAATTAGTCACATCTGATTGCTTTAACTGTGGAGAGGAATCTAGCGTGAGATCTAAGGCCATTAGCTGGAGTTGGGCTCCTAAAATCTCTACCATTTGCTGGTTGTGTAACCCTGGGCAAACTGTTTAACCTCTCTGACTCAGTTTCCTAATCTGTAAAACGTATTCTACAATAGAATTTATCACATGGAATTACTGTCTGGATTGGATAAATTTATTCAAAAGTATTTAGAACAGAGATTGGTACATAGTAAGCACACAATAAAAATTAATATATTACCCATATGCAGTGGCTGACATCTGTAATTCCAGCACTTGGGAGGCTGAGATAAGCGTGTCACTTGAAGCTAGGAGTTTGAGGCCAGCCTGGCCAACCTGGTGAAACCCCATCTCTACTAAAAATACAAAAAAATTAGCCAGGCATGGTGGCATATGCCTGTAATCCCAGCTACTTGGGTGGCTGAGACATGAGAATTGCTTGAACCCCAGAGGCAGAGGTTTCAGTGAGCCAGGATCACGTCACTGAATTCCAGCCTGGGTGACAAAGTGAGACTCGCACGTTTATAGCAGCACTATTCACAATAGTAAAGGTATAGAATCAACTTAAGTGTTCATCAATGGATGAATGGATAAAGTAATTGTGGCATATGTATATACACAATGGAATACTATTCAACCATAAAAAGAATAAAATTGTGTCATTTGCAGCAACACAGATGGAACTGGAGGTCATTGTCTTAAGTGAAATAAACCAGGTACAAAAAGAAAAATATCACAGGTTCACACTTACACGTGGGAGCTAAAAATCTGCTAGCCTGGAGGTAGGGACTGAAATAATAGGTAACAGACTGGGAAGGTGAGTAGCAGGGAGAGGAGAAGATAAAGAGAAATGGGTTGAAAGATACAAACATACAGTAAGATGGAATCAATTCAATGTATAGTCAGAGTAAGGTGAGTATACTTAACAAAAATGTGTTGTACTCAAGTGATGGACTCTCTTAATACCCTAACTTGATCACTACAATTATACACATGTAACAAAAATTCCCATGCACTCTATACATTTGTACAAATAAAAATAAATAAATAAACATTAATTACTATTATAAACCATAATGAAGAAAAGGGTATTATGTATATTTGGTGGCTTGGCTGTCGTTGTTGTTGTTGTTGTTTTTCTCAAAAGGAGGGTGATGAGGTAGTATTTTTTAAGCATGGTTTGGGCTGCTGAGATGGGAGATGAGGGCAAATGTACCAGGGAGTCTCTGGGCATCTGGTGATCGATTATTACAGAGGTTAAAAGTAATCTAGATAAGGGCCAAAGATAGCACATTTCAGAAATGTGCTTGAGACCTGCACTTATCTAGGTGAGGAAACAATACTTCTGTTTCATTTTTCTCTCTTGACATCTCTTGACAGCTGATCTGGACTCAAATTTGAGCTCTAAATCAGTTGCACTGTCAGAAAGAATTTTGTGGCTGGCATAAGTCTTTGGCCATAACAAAAATGAGAAAATGTTACAACTTGCAACTTACACCCTGATATGGTTTGGCTGTGTCCCCACCCAAATCTCATTCTTGAATTGTGGCTCCCACATGTTGTGGAAGGGATCCAGTGCAAGATAATTGAATCATGGGGGTGGTTTCCCCACAGTGTTCTCATGGTAGGGAGTAAGTCTCACAAGATCTGATGGTTTCATAACGGGAAACCCTTTTCACTTGGCTCTCATTCTTTCTTGGCTGCTTCCATGTAAGATGTGCCTTTCACCTTCTGCCATGATTGTGAGGCCTCACCAGCTATATGGAACGGTGAACCCAGTACACAAACATCTTTTCTTTATAAATTTTCCTGTCTTGAGTATGTCTTTATCACCAGTATGAAAACGGACTAATACACTTTCCAATGAATGACTGGGTGTTTGGTAAGCTTGTTTCATCCAGCTCTCAGGACTTGATCTACAAAAAGGAAAGCCAAAGGCATAACAGAGCAGGTGTCCTGCTGGAGGAAGGAGCAGGAAGAGCTCTGCCATGAAGCAGGCATGAATCAGACAGGACTAAATTCCCAGGCTCCCTTGACTCTTTCTCACTTGGGCAATGAGAGGAATTAGTGGAAAAAGGAAGACACAGGAAGAAACCAAGTACTTCTTAAGGCATCCCTGGCATAAGGCTGAGTTGGTCTGTATTGCTCTGGCAGATCAGCAGGGGCACTAGATTCTCACGGGAACATGAACTCTACTGTGAACTGCATGTGAGGGATCTAGGTTGCCCGCTCCTTATAAGAATCTGGTGGCTGATGATCTGAGGTGGGACAGTTTCATCCTGAAACCGTCCCCCCCACCCTCCATCCATGGAAAAGTGGTCTTCCATGAAACCAGTCCAGTTGGTTTCTGGACTATTACGGAGGTTAAGAGCAATCTGGCAAGGGCCAAAGTTAGCACATTTCAGAAATGTGATTAAGACCTGCACTGTATCTGGGTGAGGAAACAGTGCTTATATTTCATTTTCAGAGTCCCCTCTGATTCAGGGCAGAGTAAGGGAGAAGGGAGAACAGAGCTGAGGGTGAACTTGCAGTTGACCACCATACAATGTAATGAGAGTTGACTTTCTCCCCAACAGAAAAGGCAAAGTTTCAGGCTTTAATCTATAGAGTACATGCCTGTGTGTCTTTTATTTTTCACTCATGTCTAATTAGATGTGAGAACATGCTTAATGCTAAAGATTAAGTAATTATCTAGCATTTATTTGTGAAAGACAGTCAGCTATAACATCATCTAGCCAAGTGGAGAAAATATAGCTGGGTCCTGTCTCTATCAGGAACATCCAGATAGAGACAGAGGTAACCTGGAAACTCTCTCAGAAGGATATTTCCTAGCCAAGGTAACAGTGTACTAAGACCTCTGCTTTACCCATTAAGGAAATTAAACCTCTGGCTCCAGTTGCTACCGGAAGTACTGACTAAGGTAACTTCTGCTGAACAGCTCTGGCTTAGCAGACCCCCCAACTCCGGCTTCCTTCCAGCCCTAAGGTGGTAGCAGCTTGCTGCTATTGTATTGCTAAGCACTGCGTTGTTTTTCCTTGCTTATTTGGCTTCTCAGCTTTCTCATTATTGGTGAAACCAATTCCTTGTAACAAACTCTCTCACTGTGAAATATCTATGATGGTTTCTGGGTTTGTTTTTGTTTTCTTCCCAGTGGGTATCTGAATGCTATAGAGAGAACAAGAGAACTCTATATACACTTTAGAAATGAGAAAGAGAAAGTCCTATTTCTACCTACCTGTTTTAACATTGTTTAGGCCATTATTTTACTATATTTTATCTCTCTTAATACGTAGCTTTATAAAGCAAGCAATACATCAGCAAGCACATCCTGAGCACTTCCTTTCTATGGTGTACTTTATTTGTCTCTAAAAAATAATCTGATAGAACTGCTGCTTTCAGCTTACTATCACAGCAAACAAAGTTCACCCTGATAAGGACAGCTGCAGATGAAATATCCTAGACTCCTCCTGTCTTCCTAGGCTTTCAGCTGTCTGTGCCATACCCTCTCACACCCAGACACAAGGGTAGAGGCTAGAGCATTGCTGCAGCACCTTAGCAGCCCTACCTAAGTACTTTGCTGACCACTGCCAGCCCAGGAATCGTCACAGGAGCAAGTCCAACTGCAGCTGCAGGAGACTGCACTGACAGGGCAGGCCCGCAATGGGCACTTGCCCATCTGTTGTGTAGTTAGTTTTTGGCCTTTTTAATAGAGTGCCTTTAGAAACATTATAACAACTGAACATCCATACCTAAGGGGTCATAGATGGCCTCATTAATAGGCAACTCAAAGGCAGCCTCTACTTGAAACACTCCAAGAGAGATATACGTATATTTGCTGTCCTTTAGAAAATGCATTTTTTGTCCGGACACATTTTAGTTAATAACCATGTTTTATGTTGCTTTGAATTACCAGAGCTATCTAGTTATTATTAACCACAGGATACAATGTCAGAATCTCAAAGCACAAGAGAGATAGGGCTAACTAAATTTGCAAAGTACCTTCACACTCATTAGCTCAATCTTTCTTTTTTTTTTTTTTGGAGATGTAGTCTTGATCTGTTGCCCAGGCTGGTATGCAGTGGTGCAATCTTGGCTCACTGCAGCCTCTGTCTCCCAGATTCAAGGGATTCTCCTGCCTCAGCCTCCTGATTATAGGTGTGCGCTGCCATGCCCAGATAAATTTGTTTTTATAATTTTGGTAGCGACGGGGTTTCACCATGTTGGCCAGGCTAGTCTCGAACTCCTGGCCTCAAGCGACCTCCCAAAGTGCTAGGCATGAGCCACCACATGTGGCCCATTAGCTCAATCTTGCTGAGGGTTTTGGACGTTGTTCTGGCAAAAAAGATGAAGCCTAGAAGTACTACCCCAAACAAATGATTTCAGACTTAAAATGAGGCAATATTTTAAGCACTCTCTGCTCCTGCAAGGGCAAAGTCGTTTTCTTTTAATACAAATATTTGCTGCCTTTTCGGACCCTCTATAGCAGTGGCTCCCAACCTTTTTGGCACCAGGGACTAGTTTCGTGGAAGACAATTTTTCCATGGAAGTGGGGGTTGGGGAGGGGATGGTTGTGGGATTTTACCTCAGATCATCGAGCACTAGATTCTTTTTTTTTTCTTTTCTGATAAAGGAAGCAATTACAAAAAGCTTTTATTTATTTGTTCAAAGTAATCAGTGCTATGGATGCAGAAAACCCCCCAACAATTCTTTCAATGCTACTTTCAAAATGAACATATCAAACTTGATTTTCATTAAGATGTAGTTATTTCAACACTCAAGTAAATCAAAAACCAAGACTCAAATTATATATATATATAATTTGATTATATATATGTGTGTGTGTATATATATATAAATATATATGAATATATATTATATATAATATATAAATATATATATATATATATAAAACCATGTGAACAATTACTGAGCTTCATCTTCTGGACAAAAACGTCAAGTTAGTCTCTCTTCGTAAAAAGCAATTACAATTTGAGGACACTTCATATTTGCCTCTTTTGCCAGCACCAAGTCAGCCTCACCCGAATCTTTCCATTTCAGGAGAAACATCAGTTCTTCACTGCTGTCTGTGGCACCAATTATTCTTTCAGGATCAAGACAAATCTGATTTGTCTTGGCAAATCCTCCTCTTGGTTTGTTAGCAGCGTCTCTTCTTTGATTTGCTGTCATCAGATTCACTGTCAGATAAAGATTTTCTTTTTGTACCATCTTTTTCTTTGCCAGCTTTTTGAGAGTTAAGAAATGCTTCAATCAACTCTGGAGAATCTAAATTTTCTTCAGGTTCCCAAGTATTGTCAGCTTCTGAAAATCCCTTCCACTTCAGGAAATATTCCACTTTCCCATTTGCTACACGTCGCTCTAGTACTTTTTCCACCACAAATTCTTCTTCAATATTTTTACTCTTGTCATTCTGTTTCTTTCCCATTTTTTGCATTCACTGTGTGGCACCTGGTGGTCCCCTGAGGGGAGGGAGAGGGAAGGAGGGGCAAGGACTGTGACCAGAGTCTCCGCGGTGGTGGCTTTCCTGCTTCACCTAAATTCTTATAAATAGCGGGTAACCTAGATCCTCAGTTCACAATAGGGTTCATGCTCCTACGGGAATCCACTGCCCCCACTGATCTGAGCAGAGGCGTGGAGCGCAGGTGGTAATGCTCACCCACCCACGGCCCACCTCTTGCTGTGAGGCCCAGTTCCTGACAGGCCACAGAACAGTATGGGTCTATTGCCCTGGGAGTTGAGGACCCTTTCTCTACAGCATACATTTGAGATCTAGTCTTATTCTGATTATCACAAGCAATACAACATCAGAATTTCTGGTTATGGAGGCTTGGGTCCCCTTTTAGTGGTTTGGAAGGAAATTTTCAAAATTATTTGCCTAGTTAAGCAGTTGACTCCTTTTGTTTTAGTTAGCTCAGTCTTACATCAAGTGTTCTTGCTACATCTCTTGATAATGAGGCTTTATACATATACACACACACACACACACAATCATACATATGCATATAATGATACTTGTATATATAATAATAATGAAGCTTTATATATAAAACCTCATTATATAAAGCCTATATATATACACACACACATACACACATTACTATATATATATGGTCAGTGTAATGTAATTATAGAGACAAGTAAACTCCATGACATGGACAAGCCCAAAGCTATGCCTCTCTCTACAATGAGCCTATTTACATTTTGCTTATACAAGAGAAACTTTCTAATGATCTTTTTACTCTTAATTCTAGGGCCATATGTAGTGAAAAGACTTTTAGTTACTAGAAAATCCTGAATTTTTTCAAAAATGTTAAAACAAATCTAAAGATTTAGGCCTGCCCAATCCAAAATGAATTCCGCTTTAACATGTGCCATTTCAATAAAAAACAACTGGGTTCTTTTTATAAGACATAAGCAAGTATCTTAACTGGACTTAGGCATTCAAAATAATGTCAGTAAAATGCATTTATTCAGATCTTACCGGACACCTACTTTTCCCAACATTATGCTGGGGTGACGATATGAAGGAAGGCACAGTCCTTCATAGTGTGTGGTCTAGTGGGAGAGGAAGATGACTGAGGTCTTTACTTATAACAGAATAGACTCCTGCCGTAGCTCTAGTGCCTAGGGGCAGGACAAACTATGGATTTTCCATGCAATAACAATAATACTCTATAGTAATATGTAAACACGTATACATCCATACATATATTAGTATACTAGGCTTGACATTACAACATATACATATATATATCCTTGTATATACTCTAACATTACTATATATACACATATATAAATAAGAATATACATATATAAAGATATATATACACCCATTAGTATACCATGGTTGACATTACTACATATTCATATATTTCCTTACATATATTGTAACATTACTATATATACACATATATAAGTAAGGATATATGTGTCTTCATACATGTATAAGGATGTATATGTATTTATGTAGTAATATCAAGTATTATTTCATGGAAAATCTATAACTTGCATACAGACATATTTCTATATATCTGTATAGACACATATCTATATGTGTATATGTGTGTATATATAGGGTGTATATGTGTATATATAGTGTACATAGTATATATGTGTATATATACTATAGATAGTATATATTTAGTATATATGTGTGTGATAACTCTCTATATTATAAAGAAAGAGAGAGAGGGAGTTATCTCTTCCTCAATTTCTAACACAGAGCTTGGCATAGTGCAAAATCTCAATAAATATTTCCTGAGTTAATAAAATAAAGAAATGTGATTTAATTTGAAGACTAAAAGAATCCCTAGCACATGAAGGACTTTAAAAAATAAAGAGAGGGAGAGAGAGAGAGAGAGTCAGGGTCTCACTCTGTTGCCCAGGCTGTGGTACAATTATGGCCCACTGCAGTCTCTAACTCCTGGGCTCAAGTGATACTCCTGCCTCAGCCTCCTGAGTAGCTAGAACAACAGGCATGAGCCACCACACCTGAGTAAGTTAAGAAGTTTTTGGAAAGTCAGGGTCTTGGGGTCTCACTGTGTTGTCCAGGTGGGTCTCATACTCCTGACCTTAAGTCCAACCATGGCTTCCCAAACTGCCGGGATTATGTGTGTGAGCTACTGCCTGAAGGCCTTTTGGACTCAAGTCTTTGGATACCTCCCAATATATTGTCCATGGGGTATAATCTTTAGGATGAGCATCTTACACCTTAGCTTCTTCCTTTTAACTCAGTTTAGGAAATATCTTTTGAACAACTATTGTATCCTAGATAATGATAAGTACTAAGATATAAAAATGGTTTTAGGAAGGAAGAAACTCAAATATAATGTGGAAATAAAAGTATGTGATCCTAACGATGTAGATTGTATTTTGTTCATCTTTTTTATCTCCAGTGCCATGGCAGATAGCTGGTTGAAGTTTGTCAAATGAATGGATACATGAATAGAAGAATTAAGACTTCAAGGAAGGCAGCAATAGGCTGGGTGCAGTGGCTCACGCCTGTAATCTCAACACTTTGGGAGGCCGTGGTGGGCAGATCACAAGGTCAGGAGTTTGAGACCAGCTTGGCCAATATGGTGAAACCCTGTCTCACTAAAAATACAAAAGTTAGCCAGGCGTGGTGGTGGGCGCCTGTAGTTCCAGCTATTTGGGAGGTTGAGGCAGGAGAATTGCTTGAACCTGGGAAGTGGAGATTGCAGTGAGCCAAGATCAGGCCATTGCACTGGGGCCTGGGTGACAGAGCAAGACTCCATCTCAAAAAACAAAACAAAACAAAAAAAAACCAGCAATAAGGGAATTACTGTCATTTGATTTATGTGTGAGGGAGAAAAGGTTTAGTTTAGAAAGACTGCAAATTGGAGGTGACAGCTGAACTTGAGTTTTAAGATAAGATGCTCTTAAGGTAAAGAAGGGGAGATGAATACAGCACAGTTACAAGGAGGCAGAGTGAACAGACGTGGGAGAGTGAAAGAACGCAGCTCCGCGTGGCTCCCTTTGGGAAGCTGGGGGCAGTATTGGCTTTTCCTAGTGGAGAAGCATGATTTCTCATTGCTACAGAATTCTTTCACCGTGGAGGACCAAAAGGCTAGTCTTGTTTCAGCTCTCAAGGTGGGGTAATTTCTCCCCTTTTTCTTTTTAGTTCCTTAGCTTACTTGGTTATAAATTTTGGAGAAAGGTGAAGAAAGAAATGTCAAAAACTGTACAGATAAACTGACGTTAAGCGGCTCATCCAGGATCACCGAGTAACTTCATTCTCTGCCTTGCCTGCTTCAGCCTGATGGATGCCCATGGAAATTGGTAACTGATTCTTTGGATTGTTGCCAGAGTTTGAAAACAAGATTAGATTGGTGCCAAAGAAATTGCATCATTCCATCAACTTAAGCAGGAATTGTGAGACCTATCTGATCTCCCTTCCAGATTTTAAATTATTTAAGAATATGGTTACATATCATTTGACTTTATATCCTTCCTAATAGTACATACTTAAAAATGTTTATTGAATGAATTAGTGTGGCTAAAAGTAATGGCAAAAACCGCAATTACTTTTGCACCAAATATACAACTCAGCAA
Source organism: Cebus imitator (assembly GCF_001604975.1). NCBI lineage: Eukaryota > Metazoa > Chordata > Mammalia > Primates > Cebidae > Cebus > Cebus imitator. The sequence goes on from NW_016107380.1 coordinate 6,045,339, forward strand.
TCCCAGGCGGACTCTAAAAGGATTGTATCAAATCAAGTTGTTAGAGTATCCAAAAAAATTCCTCTTCCTCGCTAAATTATTGGTAGCTCAATCCAAAAGAAAAAACACTCGCGTGCCATCCAGACTCGCTCTTCCACGGGCCAGACCATTTCTGGATAGTTCTTTCCATCCTGCCGGTTGCCATTTCCCAACCAGGGTCAAGTTAACATTTTTAAGAGAAAGAACAGTCTCGCTAGGAATGCAGCTGCGAGGAAAAGATATTCAACCTTCTAATAAAATGGTAATGCTGCAAGCTCAGCGGCTCATAAAACATTTATAACCCGCAGCCAGTAAAGAGTGAACAAGAGATTTAAACGTTGCGGCTTGATGCTCGGCGTAGACACCCCGCAAAAGCACGTGCGCGGCGGCAGCAGGGTCGGGGAAGCAGGTCCCCTCGTGGCTGCGGGTGTCTGTTTTTCAGTAACTCTCTTTTTTTTTTTTTTTTTTTTTTTTTTTTTTTTTTTTTTTTTTTTTTTTTTTTTTTTTTTTTTTTTTCTTATTATTTTTTTTTTTTTTTTTTCTTCTTTGGGATTTTCTAGATACAGAATAATGTCATTTGTATATGGAAATGGATTCTTCTTTTCAATTTGAATTCTTTTTATTTCCTTTTCTTTCTTAATTTGCCTAGTTTATTTTCTTTTCTTCCTTGTTATGGCTATGATTTCTATTATGCTATTGAATAGCAGTGCTAAAATC
>NW_016107380.1:6046083-6096113 GCF_001604975.1 Cebus imitator
GGGTATGAACAACATAGCATGTTTTTCAGATTACGACATTATTTCTACTTTGGAGAAATGGATTCCCTGATGCGTTGAGGATGTTGGCTAGCATGTATGGCATGAGTTTCTTTTCTGTGTTTTACAGTTGTAATTGTAGTATCATTTTGAGCACAAATTTCCTGTTGTCACTGTTTCTTGCCCCCCTTCTCTTGCTCGCGGAGGCCCTCATCCAGCCTAGGTCGCCATTCAGAACCAAGCTTCGTGTGGGCAGTTTGGGTTCATGCACCCGGGAAAATTGCTGATCCAGCCTCTCGGCCGGGCTCTGAACAGGAACCCCAGCTTCTCTCTCCTAACCCCCGTAGACGGCCGCTGGTTATTGGGCACAGCCCCAGGATAGAGCGGCAGCTTTTTCTAGACCCTCTTCTGAAAACAAAGCCCCATGCCTTGGCCCTTTGCTGTAAACCTCCAGGCCAACTCTGAAGCCAGCACTGGAAGCCTGGGGACCTGACCACAGAGCCCACTGAACGCCCGGTAGCTGCAGTTGGTTTCTATTCTCAAGTCCAGAAGGCTGAGTCTCTGCCATCCCTCACGGTTCTGTTTCTGCACCATATAGATGTTCTCTTCTTTTTGAGAGTTTTTATGTATTTTTAACTTAAAGACAGGATCTCACTCCGTCGCCCAGGCTGGAGTGCAGTGGCATGATTCTCGCTCACTGTAACTTTGAACTCCTAGGCTTAAGCAGCCCTCCTGCCTCAGCCTCCCAAGCAGCTGGGACTACAGGTGTGTGCCACTATGCCTGGTTAATTTTATTATTATTTTTTTTTGTAGAGATGAGGTCTCCCTATGTTGCCCAAGCTGATCTTAGAATGCCTGGGCTCAAGCAATCCACCTGCCTTGGCCTCCCTAAGTGCTGGGATTACAGGCATGACTCACCGTACCCAGCCTAAAAAAAATGTACTTCTTATTTTCTCTGCTTGAAGAGAAAGGGGTGTGAATTTCCACACATGTTCATTACATATAACTTAAGCAGGAGTTGTAAGACCTATCTGATCTCCCTTCCAGATTTTAAATTATTTAAGAATAGAGTTATATATTATTTGATTTTATGTATTCCTAATAGTACACACTTAAAAATGTTTATTGAATGAATAAAAAATGAATACATGAAGGCAGGCCCAATTCCATTCCTTATCTGGGATCCTTTTCACATTTCCTCATTCTTAGTTCTGATGATGTCACTCCAAGAGGTCAGGCAGCTGCTTGCTCCTCCTGACCCAAATCAGCGATGGTTCAATTTATCTTACAAGAGTCCTGGCTCCAGGTGCTGCTTCGTAACAGGCATTCAGAACTGTTTGAATTATTATTGTTCTACTCTAAAAGTAATATGTAAATCCAAGAGAATATATAATGGAGACCTGCACTGCAATCAACTCAAACATAATATATTTTTCTTATTGAAAATGATAATATACAATAGTTGTAGAAAATTTATTTAATACACACAGCCAAACTAAGGAATAAAACCATTCCGCCATGCGACTCGTTAACATTTGGTGGGTACCTGTCCTTCCTTTCTCTCCCACTCAAATACGCCCATGCTAATAAAGGGGCGGTCCTTGTTTGTCACTTGACTCACTTACTAGTGTTCTGTTCTTGCAGTGAATTAGGGATGCTCTCCTTCAGTGTTGATGTGGCTTTCAGCCCTCAGAGATGCAAACATGGCTGCATGCTAGGATGTTTGTATTGTTATTTTTATTTTTTGTTCTGAGGTGGATGTTAGGAAGTGAGCAGATTCTGACAGTGAAATGTGGAGATGTTTTTGCTGGTTTTGCTGCCAACATTATCGAAGCAGCTGATTGTGATGAATATGCAGATAAATAAGTTTCTGCTCAGGACATGAACATTTGGTGTTTTCTTGGTGGTGGGAGGCCTGGGGTCGATATTCTTTTGGTCTCTGCTTTCCTCTTTGTCTGGTGCTTCCCCTCTCTGCTGGACCACGTTTACCTACTTCTTGTTTTTGGTCAAACCTCTTCTGTTATCGCTGGAGGGTGTCCAGGTTCTTGACGTCTTGAGGAAAGACTTGGATAAGACGCACAAACAAAGCAAGGAAAGAATGAACCAACAAAAGCAGAGATTTATTGAAAATTAAAATACACTCCACAGGGTGGGAGTGGGCTGAGCATAGGGGCTCAAGAGCCCAGATACAGAATTTTCTGAGTTTTAAATACCCTCTAGAGGTTTCTTATTGGCCACTTGGTATACACTCCGTGCAAATGCAGTAGTGGCCTGCAGTTAGTCTGATTGGTTGCAGAAAGCAATTTTTACTGCATGAAGCAACCAAGCAGAGGCGAAGTGAAGTTACAAAGTTACACCCCTATGCAAATTTTTGATGGTTTGCAGAAAGCATCCAATCAGAGGTACTTTCAATTTTCCATCTGCCAGGCAGAAATAAGGTGGGCTTTCAAAAGGGGTAGCCTCTGGTCCTTTTGTTACTTAGGTGTGGAAAGTTGGGGTTGTCCTTTTGATTTAGTTCTAGGAAGTCAGCATGACTTGGCCTTAGGTTCCCTGCCTCCAGACCCTATTCTCCTGACTCACTTCCATGAAACAGAAATGGCCATGTATGGCTGACAAGATGCTGCTTAAATGGTGAGGAGCCTCTGGGTTGCTGTTCAGGATGAAGGTTTAAAATAAAATGGAGAACCCCAAGTCCAAGTTCCTGGTGCTTTCCAAGCTGCTCTAAAAAGGAGCATTTCCTCTCCCTCAGGACAGTGTGGTTGCAGTGGGCTTCCAGCAGCCACAGTTCCCAGCAGGGTGATAAGTAAGAGCACAGAGAGGAAGATCAGAGGCAGGAGCACCAGGACAGCAGTGCATGGAGGAATCCAGGAGAGCTGGACACCCACACGTGACCTGAAGACGAAAGGCATGAACAGACAACAATGCTCTGTACCCTAACTGTTCTTATCATCCAGCTAAAAACATGTGGTAAGTAAAGATGACAAATGCAGATTTAAAAAAAAAAAAAAAAAAAAAAAAAAAAAACCCAAAATCATGAGGGAAAAGGGATAGGCGAGGTATAAGCCATCTGGTACTGAGAAAGTCCTGGGAAGGTGGTAGAATTAAATTAAGAATCTAAGTATTCTGCAAGTCAGAGAATAATGAACAGGAATTGTTTCGGTTCCTGAAGGAGAAAGGTCAGGGGGACACAAGAGAGTGTGAAGTGAATAAGCCACATAGCTCTTGCTGAGAAGTATCGGGAAAGATGAGTTTACAGTCTTTTTAAGAGTAGCAGGGGAAGAGGAATGAGAGCTATGGGAAATGGGGCTACTTCGCATTCAGGGCTAAGTTCATGCTTTCCTAGGATAAACATCTCATTCGTTACAATGCCCATGCGGTTTTAAATAGTAAGGTATGTATTGGGCACTTACTCTGTTAAGAGCTATTTTGATCATTTGAGGTCTGACTGAAAAAACAACACAAAAAACCAAGTTTCTGTTTTCAAGGAACTCAAAATCTGGTTGGAAAAATGCAGCCCAGATAGTAGAATAGAATAGCGTTAGTTTGGCGGGGTGGATGACAGCGTGTGTGAGCTGGGAGAAGATCATCTCCAGCAGTTGAAGCAATGAGCAGGGCAGGCATGGGGAAGCAGGTGAGACCTGATTAGAATAAAAAGAAAAGGAGAAGTGAGACTATAGCTTATAAAAGCTCGCACCCCTAAGGCCAGGGTTAACACTTCGGCTAACATTTTATAGGGGAGCAATAATGTTTGTTCATAAAAGGATGGCAGATGGACGGTATGAGGGCATTGCTTACTCACAGAACAGTGAGACAATAAACCTAGAAACATCACAAAGTGGGAAAGCCGATTATGGAGGGTCTCATAAATAGGAAGACAGGAGAGCTTAGACTGGATGGGGTAGGAAACAGAATTCTACTAACTTTTTTTTAATTTTATGTTTTCAATTAACATGTTAAAAATTGACATTTTGTGTTCGTGTGGTTCTATGAATTTTAACACATGTGCATTCTTTGTATCTAATACCACGACTGGATAAATAACAATCCCGTCACTCCAAAAATCCCTCCTGTGCCATTTCTTCTTAGTCACAACTTTCTCCCATCCCTAACCTCTGGCATCCAGTTTCTGGTTTTTGGCGATTATGGATAGAGCTGCCGTAAACATCGATCTACAAATGTTTATGCTCTCTAGGGTGGATACCCAGGAGTGAGAGCTGTGGGTGACATGGTAAGCGTATATTTAACTTTGTTAGAAACTGCCAAACATGTTCAGAGTGGCTGCACCACTTTGCATTCCCACCGAAAATGTGTGAGAATTCCAGTTGCTCTATGCTTTTATCAATACTTTTTATTGCTGGTATTTTTTATTTTAGCCATAAGGAAGTATATACTTGTGTCTTATTGTGGTTTTAATTTGCATTTACCATTGGCTAATCAGGTCAAACATTGTTTCATATGTTCATTTGCTTCCATATATTCTCTTTGGTGAAGCGTCTGTTCAAGTATTTTGCTTATTTTTTTAAATAGGTAATTTATTTTCTTACTGATGACTTTGAGAGTTCAACATATACTCCAGATACAATTATTTTGTTAGACAAGTGATTTGCAAATGTTTTCTCCTAGTTTGTATTTTATCTTTCCTTTGTCTTTCATGAAGCAAGTTTTAAATTTTGATGGAGTTCAACTTATCAATTTTTCATTTTATGGATCATATCTAAGAATTTGGGTGTCATATCTAAGAATTATTTGCCCAACCCCAGGTCACGAAGATTACTACTCATGTTTTCTTCTAAAAGTCTTATAGTTTTTCATTTTCTATTTAGGACTGTGATTCATTTTAAGTTAATTTTTGCATAAGGAATAGGCCAAGGCTAATTTCTTTTGACCTATGGATGTCCAGTTATTTTCACACTATTTGTTGAAATACTATTTTCCATTAAATTTCCCACTGTATCTTTGTCAAAAACCAGTTGGTCATATTTATCTGAGGAACCTAGCTTTAAATTCTCTATTCTGTTCCATTAATATACATATCTGTCTTTTTTCAGTACCACAATGTGTTGATAATTGCTTAAAACTGGGCAGTGTGTGTGGTTCCTCTAATTTATTCTGTTTTCAAAAGTGTTTGAACTTTTCTGATTCTTTTATATTCTCCATATAAATGTTAGTATTAGCTTATTTAAATCTTCCAAAATCCTGTTAAGAATTTGCTTGGCATGGCTTTAAATCTGCAGATTGATCTGGGAAGTATTGAAATCTTTACTCTCACCTAGTTTCCTCATTTAAAAGAGTGATGTAACCCTTTTTTTTCTGAGAACTTCATTTGCCTTGGGAGGATAAATGAGGGCCATTTTTGTATTTTTCATGCTATTCCCAGCCTAAAAGAACTTCTGAGCCCAGAAGCCCACTCACTTTGTTCCCTGGTCCATTAGCAACGAGAGGCTCAGATTTCCCTTTGTCTAGGTCCACACTGGGTGTGGCAGCTCAGAGTGTCGCACATGAGTTGCCACCAGCCTATGTGTGCCCAGGCCACACAGAAAGACTGGGTAGGGGGAGGAGAGGAAAGTGGGTGTTTAACAGGATCCAGATAAAGCTCTTTGGAGACGGTGTAGTAAAAAAGTTCAGTCTGGTCATTTGGTGACCATATTCCAAAACAATGAACATCTCACATGTATTTGTGTGAATTTATGAAGAAGAGCAGCACCCTATCTTGTCTTTGAGGCAAAAATTGGAACCTACATTGACTTGCTCCGTGATTTTGAAAAACTCAGGTTTTATGTGGCATATTCTCCTCATCTATGAAATTCAGTCCTTCCTGAAAATACCAAAACACAACAATAAATCTAGTAAATCTAATATGCAAGAAATGTACAATAATTTGTGAATGAATCCTAACCTTAAAAACTACAGAGAAAATGGTTATCCCACAGAATACTGAGGCTGTGATTTTTCTAAAGATCAAATAGTCAAATATTTCAATGACACAGAGAAAGCATGCATACAAATAAGCATGTGCTTATTCAAAATTCTAGTCATTTTGCACATAACTGCACAAATTCATGAAGATATCCAGATTTACTCATACAAACCCTATTTTGAGTGGACCAGATCATTCTCATTCCTTAACATGACCTTTACCATCCTTCCTATTTTAAAATAAGACCATTGAGCAAGTTCTGACTACAAGCAGCAAAGCAGAGCTCACTCCGGACTGCGTTGCTGTGCTATGTGAAAATGGAATAATATAAAAGTATAAATTGTCTAGGAAGTCGATTTAACCAGCCTGCTTCTCAAATACTGAGATGAGATTTGAAAGTTCAGCCCACAGTACACTGTAGGTCAATGAAGAGTAAGGAGGTTGTGAAAAACAGGATTGCCCCATAGCTACAGCACGTGTGTGTGTGTGTGTGTGTGTGTGTGTGTGTGTGTGTGTTGGGGGTGAGGGGTGTTGATAATAACAATGAAAACCCCGTGTCCTTCCCTGAAAGAGAGCACGAGGGCAAAGCTGCGAAGAGGCTCCAGCTCTGCGAGGGTTGCTGGCGACGTCTTACAGTAATGGAGAATGAAGCGCACATTTCCTTCCTACCTACAGTTAGACCACCTTTTTCAAGAAGGACAAGTTTAGAAAGTTTTCTTTAAATGTGTATCTTTCATTTCTTAGTGTTCTTTTACCCTAGGAATTTTCAAACCTCTGTGAACTGTTGTTGTTGTTTGCCTTTTATTTTTTAACCCCCTAAGTAGTTACACACTGTTTCCAAAATGAAACCTCCTGTGGAACCCCGCCTATAGAGAAGACATGGCAGCAGCACAATTCCAGTGCCCAGTCACCACGTGCAGTCTACCAGAGTCCTTGATTGCAGAGCTCCAAGGCTCAAAACAGCAAGCCTGGTTCCCAATCTCCACCAATGCACCTCCCAGTGCTCTGTGCCATCCTTCAAGGCCTGCCCCTGTGACTGCTAAAAGGTGAGACGAAGTCAATCAGATATCCTAGCCCATAGTAACATATTAGCTTATCAATGTCTGATTTCCCTTAGATTATATAACATTTATTCTGTCTTAAATGGCCACCATCTGGACCCTGATCTGTCTCTCCAAGTGAAGACCAGTGAAGAAGATATTCCTAGAAGTTGGGGGTTGATCCTGCCTATGTCATCTTCTAAGTGCTTCACACTGTACCCCAGTAGGACTCCAGGTTGACTCTAAGACACTGATTTCTGCCTCATGATATGAAAGTCTAAAAACATAAATGTTACATTAATGATTTTCCCTGAAATATACTTATAAAAGACTTACAGAAAAAGATTTAGAAGATTGAGAAAATACTTACACAAATTTTGAAAATGCCAACCCTGGATTTAAAACAAATGAACATCTGAGACCCGGTGGCTCACACCTGTAATTCTGGCACTTTGGGAAGCTGAGGCAAGTCAATCATTTGAAGTCAAGAGTTCGAGACCAGCCTGACCAACACGGTGAAACTGTCTCCACCAAAACAAAAATCGACCAAGCATGGTGATTCACACCTGTAGGCCCAGCTACTCAGGCAGCTGAGGCACGAGGATCTCTTGAACCCTGGAGGCGGAGGTTGCAGTGAGCCAAGATTATGCTGCTGCACTCCAGCCTGGGTGACAGAGCAAGACCCTGTCTCAAAAAAATAAATAAAAAATCAATCAATAAATGAACATCTGGCAAATACAGAGAGAAAGAGAGACTTGTAGAGCTATAAATATAAGATAATAAAAAATATATAAGGTAACTTTTGAAGTATTCTACTTGCTGTATACAAAACAGCAGATTACTGGGTTTAAATTCAAACTCCTCTGCTTATTTGCTGTCCATGTAACTGTTTTGAGGCTCAGTTCCTTGTCTGCAGAATAGGGATATTAACATCTTCCTCACAGAGTGTAATTTCATTCATAAAGCACCTGGTTCTGTGTTGAATCCATGCAAGCACTTGGTACATGATCATTTATTATTTACTACTCTCATGAGTAGATTCTACTTTGTGACTTCAGATTTTCAACAGTCTCGGGTGGGTGGATCGTGAGTTTCAGGGCTTAATGTCAAATGCAATTGCTGAACTGGCTGAAAATGGCAGCAGCAAGCTTGTACTTGAGAAGATCAAGTTAATTTATAAACTACCAGTAGAATTGGGGGTCATCTCTTACTCTATCATCTAAATTGGGACACTGTTGAACATGCAACACACTGGGAAATTATGGTGGGAGAACAGGAAGAAGCCAAAACTGTCCGAGGCAAACTGGGACACGTGATCACTCTACCTAAATGGAATTTTCCTGAGTTTAGATAACTAGCATAACAAATAAAAGACGAAAAAGAGAAGACCAACATTTCTAAAGCACCTAGAAAGAACCCAGCAGCACAACACAACAGCAAATCCATTACATGTTTGCCACAAATCTGAGAGGTGGTTATCCTATTCCAGTTTAACAGATAAGGAAATGGTGCAAAGAAGTCATTTACCAAATGTCACGCGACAGCAGAGCACAGACTTGAACTGCGATCTGCCTTATTACAAAATCCCTGCACTTGTTCCTCACTAGATCAGTGATTTCCCGAACAAGTTTTAGCAGAAGTATTCTTCCTTTCTAGTCAAATAGTTAAAAGAGAGAGAAGCAAAGAAGCCCAGATGGAAGCTGGAGTATGAGGCCTGAGGCAGTGCCCGCTCCACGTTGTTCCCTGCAGAAGCCCCGAAGACATTTACTAGAGTCCCAGAGCCATAGGGATCAGAGTTCAAAACTCACCTACAGTTTCCAACAGAACCTTCAAAAGACCCAGGGGTGAGGAGGGATAGTGGGGATGGGACTAGTCTTGCTTCCAGCAGCATGAGGACAAACAGTTATCAGGGAATCTGTGTTCAGGGCTTAGCAAGGCTTTCAAGATCTATTTCATGTGAGGACATCTCTGAATAAAACCAAGAATCCTAATTCTTCCGTAGTTCAAAGAGCATGATCTGAGGAGGACTGAATGTATCAAATTTTGTGCACCTGAGGAAAAACAGCAAAAGATGTTAAAGCAAAAGTATGATGGAAACAGAGTGAATGTGCGCCTTCCTAGAGCACTTGTGGTTTATGGAGCTGAATGGCATGCCCGACTCACTGGTGAGAAAAACAGTGCTAGAAGCCTCCCTGACCATACTGCAGGCAGAAACTTGTCCAACTAAACTCACCCAAGACACCAGATCTCCAGGAATCAAACATTCACATTCAAAGTTCTATGAATAGAATATCAGCACGAAGAAAACACAATAATCTTTTAGGTGGCCACAGAGAAAGAGAGATGGGGGGTGGGAGGTGGGGGAGTAGGAGAGGGCTGCCGCGGGGGACAAAATCCTTCTTGAACCCTAGAGGCAATATACTCCATTGGCATGATTTTTGGAGAGTAAAAAGTCATTAATTCTGACAAGTGTCAAACTATCCGACCTTTAAAAGTTTTAATAGCATGCAATGAAATTATGAAAGTACATTGTGAAAACATGTTGTATGGAAATGTCAGCTTCAAAGTTAACCTGCTATTTCTTTAAAATCTGTGAAGGCTTCCCTTAATATTCTGTTAATATCAGGTTGACATCTTACATGGAACAACCATCAGCACAAGCTCGCTCAATCATCTTAGTAACGCCCATCATCCAAGATGCTCTGTTCTAGCCTCTAACTCCCCATGACAAAATAATAATAGCAATCATTAATACCTTTCTAATCTGAACAGCAGAGAAACAACATTGTCTAATTTAAGGTAAAACAGAAATGGGGGCTATCGGCCTCAAGTCTGTCATAAGCGTATTGTGAGACTTGAAGGAGACAAAGAGTTTGGCCTTTGTTTTTGCAACAGGGGTAAAACTCTCGCACAATATTTATGAGGAACAGCTAGTAAAGGCAGAAAGGGATATAGTTTTCAGGAAAAAGTAAATGTTCAAACCATAACCTTGTTTAGTCTTAATCTGTGTTAACAGGGCCAAAGCGAGGTGATTTTGTTTGCTTTGTTATTCTTTTAAATGACTCAGTTGCAAGAATAGTAAATCTACCCCAATTTTATTATGACGAAGTAAGGCTACAGAAACAGCCTTCCGAGTTGCATAAAAAAAGAGTTTGTATTTGAAACAGTTGCCACTGTTTCAATGGCAAAGACTACCTGTAATTATTTCTTCAGTGAGGCTGCATAAAACTTGTATTCTATTTAATCTTATACTAAACAATTTCTATATTTCATGTCATGGATTAGAATGAAAATGGAGATAGTTCATCAACACTGATCTGTGATATAAAAAGAACAGCGAAGCGGAGGGTATGAGAGTGCATAAAAATGTTTTGTGTTCTGACCAGTACATTGCTTTAAAAAAAATTTTACAGTCAGGCCCAATTGTTCATTCTCACCATGCAGAAGATACTCACATATTCATTTTTAAAAGGGCAAATCAACCATAATTCAGTTTATAAACTGTGAAGCTGGTTGCGAATGTCTGGATGAATATTCATTAGAATCTCTTAATCTGCCATCGACTGTGATTCATTAGGCATATGTAAATATCACTCACTTTAACTGCCTCTAAACTGACTTAACATAATATTGTCATTAGCAAATTATTAGTTATTTGTGTAACTAATGGTACATTATGGTGTGCACGTTAAATCTCCAAATATATGATTACAATTATGATGATGTTTTATGCTGGGGGTTTTCTAAACTATTTGATGAAATATAATGGAGTCAAATCAAATCTGGTATGTTAATAGGACAGTTGTGCAACTTTCTTCTGTACCTTGGTGCTGTTGTCATTTCCCAGCTCCTCGCTCTCCCTGACACTTGACTTGCTCTAGGTTCCTTCTAGTCTCCCGATCTGAGGTCTCAGGAAATTCCTCATTTCTCTTCGTCCCCGTTTTACCTAATGGGCTCAATGTCAGTTTGCTTTTGGTAAAAGTGATCACTTTTAGGATTTCACCAAATCAGAATAAGCAAAGATAGTGTAGAAGACCCTCTTGAACACTGATGTGAGGGGCTAAGACTAGCACTGAATTTAATCAGCTTCTAAGAGTTTTATTCCACATAGCCGTATGTGGGGGACTGGCATGTAACCTGCACAAATTCATGAAATGGGGAGCTGTGAGCAGCTATTTTCTCCAGAATGATCAACATCCATGAAGAATTGGATACCACCTAGGAACTCTCTTGAATTCATAGCATTCCTCTTTCTGGAATTTTTGTTTACCTATCCCTCCATCACCCTAAAAGACTTATTTTGCAACAATGTCATGTAAAGAAGGACTTTCTCTAATCTCAACCTCCACAGAAATATCAGGATGTTTGTTTTTTCAAAAAGAATCACTTAACTTTTATCATCCATGAAGGGAGCTCATAGGAATAAAGTTGACCCAGCACACTGGCAGAAAAAGGCTACAATTAGTATTCCTTCAGTCTTTGTTAATTGCCTAACTGGTGACAGGAATATGTTAATACAAAATGAGCTGACAGAGGCAGGAAGCCTTTTATCATGTTGCCCTCCTAAATATTAGTACATTAATAGGCCATTGATGTTTAAAAAGAGAGATCCAGATAAATGCATGTTCCTGTCTTTGATAATGCTCTAGATTAATTGCCATTTTATCTTAATTTAATAAGAGATCCTTTTGTTAAAAAAATGCTTACACATGAAAAGAAATTATTGAGATAATGACGGCATAATGAATACAGATTGTGGTACAAATCTCCTGAAGATATTCCAACATTCCAGAAACATGATCAAGCATTATTGTATTTAAAAGAAAGCAAATTATTTTCGTCTGCCATACTTCAGGTTTAACACTACTGCCATAAGATAAAACAATACTGGTTATTTTGATTAACAGTGAGTGATGGAATTCCTCCCTCTAAGAAGCTTAGTTGTGAGTTTCAGAGATCTTTTTTAGATGATATCATCCCTCCCATTTTACAAAGTAGTCAACTGAAGTGCCACTTCTATGCCTACATACTTCTGACATAATCTATTATCTTCTGGTTGGTAACCAGGCTTTCTCCTCCACAGTCTGTAAGTTTCACAGGGTCAAGAGCTTTTGTCAGTACAGAAATTGACAAATGGATCAAATTTGGTCTGCCACCTGTTGTGGGTTTCTTTGTAAATAAAGTTCATATGGAACACAGCCATGCCCATTCATTTACTATGCCATTTGACTATGGTTGCTTTTGCTCCATATTGGCACAATTGAGTGGTTATAACAGAGACCATACTGGCCCACAAAGCCTAAAATATTTACTATCTGGCTCACTGCAGAAAAAGTTTGCCAACTCATGGTCTAATATACAGAATTTTGCCAAAAATGAATGAATGAATGAATGAACGAATGAACGAATGAATGATGTCCCTCAAACAATCATTTACTTTGTGGCTAAAATTTATGCCTCAAATAAATTGGAGAGCCAATGGTTTATCATGTAGTTAAACAGAGTTTGACCACTTCTAACTCTGCCATCACAACGATTTCAAAAATATCTAATTTATTTGAGCCCTGATAATTGGCCAAAGTATTTGGCTGAATTTACACGGCAGTATAAACTCCTGACATCACTTGAGATTTTGTTAGTACTGCCATGCTCACTTAGACTCTAATGCACGCATATAGGAGGAATGAAGTAAAATACCGGCCCATTACTGATACTGCAGTTGTTAATAACCCATGGCTATGGAGCCACTGCAAAACACTTTGCATGCATGATCTCATTTACTGTTTTACAACAACTTTATGAGATACAGACTATTATTTTACTTACATTAAAGACAAGAATACTGAGACTTAGAGAAAATATGTGCCCTACCTAACGTCAGGACTAATAAATGGGAGCCAGTTCTCAGTTTTCAGCTTTTTCAGGTCCATGACCCACCTTTCTTCCACAACACCATGCAGCCTCAGTGTTGCATTACAACACTGAGTGTTGCATTATAACACTGAGGCAATGTTACATTGTAATAGGTTGTATTGTATCACCTGCACTGTTATGTTGAGATGCTTATCACATAGTATTAAAAGCCACGTTTTAGAAAAACATTCAATTGTCTGGGGGCAATCTAATTTAATAATACCTTTGTTTGTGACATTATAACAAAATATCATAGACTGAGTGGCTTATAAACAGCAAACGTTTATTTCTCACAGTTTTATAGGATGGAAATTTCAAGATCAAGGTGCCAACAGAGTCCAGTGTTTGAAAGGTCCATTCCTCATAGATGATGCCTTCTTGCTGTATCCTCACGCAACAGAAGAGGCAAACAAGCTACTTCAGGTCACTTTTATAAAGGCATTAATCCTATTCATGAGGGCACCATTATTATAAATTAATCACCTCCCGAAGGCCCCACCTCTTAATACCATAGCCTTGGGGGTTTGGATTTCAATGTATGAGCTAGTGGGAGGCACATACATTCTGACCATAGCAAATAAAGTTTAGTAAAAATTGAGGAATAAAAGATTAAACACATTGTGTTTCCAATTCTACAAAATAGATGTGTGTTAGGAATGCAGGAGTCTCTCCAGCTGTTCAGTCATACTTGGGCATGCCCAGTGAGCTGATGGGTGACTTAACCAGAGTCTTTCTGATAGAATTTGATGAGCCTCCTAAAAAAGATATTTTCCTAATGGAATGAGACTGGACTATGAGCTTGACCTAATAACCACGCTCCCACTGGATGGAAGGAGTGACTTTTAGCATACTGTGAAGGTGGTTATTCAAACTACCCTGAGTCCAGGTGCCTGGGCTGACAAAGTTACACTGATAGTACTTTCGAGTCTTTCAACCTGACTCCATATCAGCACCACCTATGACGCTGTGGTTGGAAGAGGCAATCCACCATGAGTACTGGGTATCCCTGCACATTGGGTATGTTCAGAATACAAGGCCCTGATCTTTCTTTATCCAGGACACTTCCCAGGCCTGTGTTTACAGCAGGCAGCCTTGATAGATGAGGTGACGTCCAAAGAACTTGCAGGCTTGCTTAGCACTTAGTGCTAAAGTAGTGAATTCCCCAAGCTCAGTTTTTCTTGCTGTGATGCAATTAGCTGAAAGTAATATATAAACATTTAATGCCCTCTATTAAATACCTTTCTGCTTAAAATAGCTCGAGTGGCTATTGTTTCTTATACTGAGTTTCTGTTTCTTATAGTGAATGCTGAATTGCTTGGTACAGATTTTGTGCAGTAGCAATTTGGAACAGAATTGTGTTTTTTCTGCCTTTACAAAGTTTGCTTCCACCTGGTCCTGTGACTACTTTTCTGCTCTTTCCTTGCTACTCTGATGGGTACTACATTTCACTGCTGTCATCACAGTTCTTTGGTTGGTAGCACCTTCAAGACTTATAGTCCTTAGTAAATTTTATATATAGTTTTCTCTCTCTCTCTCTCTCTCTCCCTCTCTCTCTCTCTCTCTCCCTCTCTCTCTCTCTCTCTCTCTCTCTCTCTCTCTCTCTCTCTCTCTCTGTGTGTGTGTGTGTGTGTGTGTGTGTATGTGTGTGTGTGTAAACAAGGGATCCTGACACTTTCTCCTTTGTTTTTCACCAATGATTCTCAAATCTAGCTGAGCCTTTAAAAATGCAGATTCCTGAGGGCGTTATCATTAGAAATTATTATTCAGTAGATGTGCAATGGATACCAGGGAATTATGGTTTTTAGAAGATGTCAAAATCTGGGATTATACTCTATGTGCAAGCTGTCAAGCTAGCTGGTTTACTGTTGCACAGATCTGGCAGAAGATGTAAGACTCCTGGGCCGGAGACAGTGGAATGCTACTATTACTCACAGTACAGCAAGCAGCATGAGCATCATGTTCAGTGTACATTCCCCTTGCCCTCAGCATCCCACAGGGGCAATGTGGAGGGGCTCAGGTCAATGGAGCACATGCAGTAGGCTTGCATCACAGCTGAGGAATATCGATTGAAGAATTCACTACTTTTGTAGAAAGCCTTGTCGCAGAGGGAGATGTTACCTTATTCATCAAGGCCACTTGCTATGAGCACAACCCAACCAGAATGTACAAGGATGCCCATGACCCGTGACAGATTGCCTTTCCCAACGTTAGCTTCATGGGTGGTTCTGATATGAAGTTAGGCTGAGGGATTCTAAAGTAGTGTTGCTTGTATCTCACAGATCTAGGCATCGGGGCTTAGGAAAGTTTAAGTAACCATCTTCACAATGCACTAAAAAATTCACTTCTATCCAACAACCTAAGTTAGGAAAGCTGAAGAAGTGGATTTTAGGCCGAATCTTCAGGAATGACTCCAACAACACTGCAGATCTGACCTTGCAGAAAAGAAAGACCCTGGAACCACTGAGTCCAAGAATGCACCACTGTAGCCTCAATATAGTAAAGAGGAAGCTGCAGCTGCCTCTGGACACCTTGCAGGCTAAAGAACAAATACTGGAATACTGCAGCAGAAATCCCTACCCTTCCTAGCTGCCCTTGTCAGCTGAAAAGTAGTCAAAAGGCATAGAGATGACTTTGAACCCATTTCCAAACTTCATGTGAATATTTCTAACTGATAGAATTTTATTCATACCCAGAATCCTAATTCCAGGAAAAAAAAAAAAAGGAGTCTAAGAAATGTAATTTTTAGCCTTCCAGCTTCTGTGGTACAAGAAAACAGCAAAGAGAAGAACGGAGTTATTATAAACCAACCCATAATATCCTCTACACTCGTCATCTCCACTCCATAGAAGTGGAGGACCTTTTCTTTCTTCTCACACACCCCACAATACTTAGAAAATGGTTAAGCACATACTATGTATTTTATAAGTACCACTTAATTGATTAGGAAAGTTTATTATATTGTGGGAAATTCTGATGAAAGAAATGGTGGGTTTTCTAAGACTCATAATATCTCAAAGTGATTTTATTCCATCCTTGATTTGATGTGGAGCTATGTCAAGGAAGGTGTGTCCCAAAGGATCTTTGCAGAAAAGATCCTCCAAGTTCTAGATGGCTTATGCCAAGCTTCAGCCAATGTTAGTGATTTTAATGCCAGTTCTAAATCTCTTCTCTTTCTAAAATAAATGAGTACAACTTCTTTAACTTTCCATCATAGATAATATTTGCTTTACGTTTGATTTCTCCTAGTCCTCCAGTTTCTTCTTAAGTTTAAACTTCTTAAAATAGAAAGAAAAAACTGAACATCATGTTTTAATGATTCCTGCCTAGTGTAAGGACAATAAAAAATTTTTCCAGTGAACAAAACATATTTGGAGGGCGTAGGCTTCCCAATATCCTAACCCCTTATTGATTGGGAGGATAATGTGCCCTCCTGGAGAGATGCAGTGTTCTGTCCCCCATTACTGAGGTGGAAAGAAAGAGTGAGAGAGCCTCCCTTACTTACTATGTCCCTAGGCAATCCATGAATGTACCTGTGACTCAAATTCAGCCATCCAGGACTCTAAATCCAGGGGACATCTACAAAGTTGGGAGAAATAATTGTGATCCCTTTGGAGATACTAGGTTGAGTTCAGAGGTGTCAGCTGTGGTGTGCAGAAACAGGAAAAGCTCCTGGTCTGACAAGACTGGTTGTGCTCACTAAGAGGCAGAGGATATGTTTGCTGCTCTTTCCCCAGAGACGCCTCAGTTCCTATTCATTTTCCATGTCTTATGGTTTGTCTCCAGCCTCTCATCATTTGGTGAGCTGATATGCTTCCAGTTAATTCCTTTTCTTCCTAACATGACCAGAGTCAGTTTCTGTTGCTTGCAACCAATAAGCCTAACTGATAGAGAACTTCTACACTGTGGTCATTCAAACACCAACTGTCAGTGATCCTAAGCATAATGTGAGGAATATGGAAAGGGGCCTTTGCCCACTCCCCACCTCCAACTTCCCTTAGTTTGATGATATCACAGAAAAGTTTCAGAATATGCATTAAAATCAGCTTTGCAGATAAGAGAAGCATTATATTTTCTATTCTGACAATGTGCAAAAATGACAAATACTTCCTCAAGATAGAAAATAATTAACAAGAAGGATTGTGAGTATCGTCGTGTAGAAGACCTACAATACTAGAAGGAAAAATGAGAGTTTTCACTATTTCGCACCAAGGGTACCCAGTGTGAACCATGATGACTACTGGTCATTCTCTCTGCCAAGAGGGCCAACCCAGTGGGACCAGATGTCATGCCAGCAGCTAAATGTATTCAGAAAGATTGGTATCAGTGACTTTTTCCATCTCCTTTTGGGTGACTTTTATTCAAATCTAGGGACATAGCACTTATTTTAAATTCTTATGAGAGGTGACTGATTTTCTCAGTTTCTAGGCTCTTCACAGGCTTTGCAGACAGTAAGTGCATCTTGCTGCCCACCTTACCTGTCCAGACCCCTTCCAATTACACTTCCTCTTTCTGGCTAGTTAGTTTGATCAACTTATAAGTGTTCAGCTCTGGAGAAATCTCTAGCAAGCCTTCTCCTAGAAGTTTGGGCTGAAATCACCTTCTTAGATGTATTTTATGCAAATCTCCCTTTTATTACTCAGTAAATGTTAAGTATATCCTCTTACGTTTTAAGCATCTTTGGTTCAGTGAATGGGGACATGTCTTTTGACGCTTGGCACTTACCACAGTTCCTGGCACATGGTAGATGGGAAACAAATGTTTTTAAAGTGGAGCTGAAGAATTAGTAAGTTGCATATGTTAAAAGAAAAACCTGACCGGGCGCGGTGGCTCACGCCTGTAATCCCAGCACTTTGGAAGACAAGGTGGTCAGATCACCTGAGGTCAGAAGTTTGAGACCAGCCTGACCAACATGGAGAAACCTCGTCTCTACTAAAAATAGAGAATTAAGTGGGCATGGTGGTATATGCCTGTAATTCCAACTCCGCAGGAGGCTGAAGCAGGAGAATCGCTTGAAACTGGGAGGCAAACGTTGTGGTGAGTTGAGATATTGTGCCATTGCACTCCAGCCTGGACGACAAGAGTGAAACTCTGTCAAAAAAAAAATGAAGAAAGAAAAAAGAAAGAAGAAAGAAAGAGTAAGAAAGGACAAAAGAAAGAAAGAAAAAAGAAAACCTTAGCCAAATTAAGTTCAACACTTTAGTTGGGCAAATAATGATCAGTGATTTGAGCAGCCTCCTGAGCAAGACTAAGCTGAGAGACTCCAGTGCAGCCACATGGTGGAAGAAGATTTATGGACAGAAAACGGAAGTGAGGTGTAGAAATAGTTAAATTAGTTATAGCTTGGTGCCTGCCTTATTTGAACATGGATTGAACAGTTGATCACCTCTCATTGGCCAAAACTTGATGATTGGCACAAGAGTAGGCTATAGTCTGCTTACAGCTCCATTTAGGTTATAGTTCATGACATACAGAGAAATCTTTAGGCCAAACTTAAAATAGGTAAAGAGGAAGCTTTAGGCTAAACTTCATTTAGCAAGTGTATTTTGAAATGTCAATCTGCTGTTACAGTCAGATAACATTTTAATTTTGGCAAGAGAGATTTTTGGAGACTATTTTTAAATTTCAGAGTAGAGTGTAGGTTTTTGGGACTTCAAGTCACTCCATGAGACTGATTAGGCAGATACTGGGAGGCACAGAGATTCCAGTTCCTCAAGTGGCACTTGTAACTGCTGCATCAGGGACAACCGTGATCCTGTGGGAGGTTTGATAGAGGGTGACACTTCTTGGCTCCAGCCCTTGACGGACTCCTAGGCTAATATCTGCACTACAGACTGCAATACGCTGATACAAAATCCTAAATTTCAAGTAAATCTCAAAAAGCATGAAAAGGTAGGACAGCTCAAATGAACATATTTTCAGCAACAGGCAGAGGTAGTTAACCTAAAGCTTCACAGTCTCTTTATAATCACCCAGCAGGATGCTCAGTGGGAAGTCTCCTGATGTGACCTCTAATTGGCATGGACCACTCACCCCACCATCATGACCCCTTGCCTTCCCCAGTGGTGTGATCAGCCCTGCACTGCTGGGTGCTGCTGGTCTGTTCCTATCTTCCTTTAGCTTTGTACAGCCTTCTTTTTGCAAGTCTACCCAAGGTGTCTTGACTTACCACCCAGGAAAGTCTAATCTCCCTGGAAATCTGCTGGACACCGGTGACAGTTCTCCTTGCAGAGCTCACACATTTCTCCATTAAGATTCCTTTTTCTTGCAATTGATTCCCCTTGGTCGTAACTTAGTTCCTTAGCACATTTGATACAGCTCTGTTTCCTTGGACACTACCTGGGTGAAATTTAGATGTACATGGGACATAGAGTGAAAGCAGAGGTAACTTAAAGGTATGTGGCTATACAGGGCATAGAGATGTCACTTAGATGTAACTGGGATGAACAGAGAATAGCAGCTGTAACTTAGATCAATGTGGCTATCCAGGTGATAGCAGATGTCACTGAGATGTACCTGGGATATACAGAGACTGCAGATGCCACTTAGATATACATGGGATGGACAGGAGTTAGCAGGTGTGACTTAGATATACATGGGATAACAGAAACATAGAGAAAAGTATTACTTTTGCCTTGGTCTGGGTGGGGTGGTGTCAGGGGCAGCTCCATAGTGGACGTGCGTCTTAGAGAATGAGTAGAATTCTTCCAGCAGAGCATAGAGCATTCCTGGCAGGAGAAAGCACTTGTAAAGAGCAAAATGTATAAAACATTGCAGCATATGGATTCTACAACAGAGAACAGTGAGAATTAATCTAAAGAATGCTAAGAAACTTTATTTTATTATAAGAAATTTGGAAGCCATTTAAAATGCAGGGATGATATGACGTGATAAGATTGATATTCTGGAAAACAAACTTGGCAGGGTGCAAAATGGATTAAAAGGAATCAAGGCTGGAGAGACGGGTCATTCAGGACAAGAGAAATTGACAACCTTCTGAATGATGGTACGGTGAGGGCTTGATCTATGGCAGTGACAATGACAGACAGAGGATCTGACCAAAGAGGTTTTAGGAGGGTACCATTGACAGGCAAGTGAATGAAGGCAAAGGAAGATCCAAAAAAGACCCTGAGCTGTGTGTCCTGGGTGACAGAATGTCACCAATGACATTCATTGAAATCAAGCACATAAAGGGGGTTATACAGGCACAGAGATATATGGTGATTTCGGTTTGAACATTTTGAATATGAAAAGTCCTTGGAACATCCAGGTGAAGCTGCTCAGAGAGCCACTTTATACATGGATTAGAAAGGAGGTCTGAACTAGGGATTTACATTTGGCATGTACAGCCCTCTAGCTGTGTGAGCTCAGGCAAGTTAATTGGCCTCTCTGTGTATCAGCTTCTTCGCCTATAAAATAGGAATACAAATAGTACCTGCTTTATAGGGTTGTCACAAGTATTAGATGGCTTAATATATGAACGCTTCTTAGAGCCACGTCTGGCACTACATAAAAGTATAAGCTATTGTTTTTTATTATTATTGCTATTATTGCCTTTGACAAGATATCCCCAACAGGTAGATTCTTTAACTGCCTCCTAAAACTCTCCTTCCTTCCTTCTGCCACTCATTCTGGGTACAAATCTTAGTTTTCACAGGTCATGAGAGTTTCAGAGTGGCCTGTATTTTTAATGCATTTTGTCTTTTTGAAAAAACACGCATACCCTGAAATGAGCGGTGTTTAATGCTAGCTTGAAGAGTCCCTAGAGCAGCCTGATGTGGAAGCCCAATTGCCCTTGTTCCTCACAGAGCCCACACTAACACTCTACCCCAGGGCACAGTAAGGAAAGCATATGCTATCGTGCCTCTGCTGCTTTTTTTTTTTTTTTTTTTTTTTTTTTTTGAGATAGAGTTTTGCTCTTGTTGCCCAGGCTGGAGTGCAATGGCACAATCTTGGCTCACCGCAACCTCTGCCTGCCCGGTTCAAACATTTCTCCTGCCTCAGCCTTCTGAGTAGCTGGGATTACAGGCGCATGCCACCACACCTGGCTAATTTTATATTTTTAATAGAGATGAGGTTTCTCCATGTTGGACAGGCTGGTCTTGAACTCCCGACCTCAGGTGATCCACCAGCCTCCGCCTCCTAAAGTGCTGGATTACAGGCGTGAGCCACCGTGCCCAGCCCCCTCTGCTGCTTTTACAAAACAACTTTCCCCCTTGATTACAGAGTTAATACATGCAGCTCGCACAAATTTTGGAAAAATAAACAGTATGAAGAAGAAAGTAAAAATCCTGTATAACCAAGATATATCTACTGTATGAATATTTATTGTTTGTTTATTTTTTATTTCTTCCTCTGTGGAGATGGTGAGCAAAGAGGATTCCCATTACCTCCCCATTCTGCCTGCAGTTTGACCCCACTTCTGCAGATCAGTGCAGGTGACTTCAGACATTCAGCTGCCAGTGTGGTCATTGGGTTTTAGAAAGCTGTCAGGCTGTGAGTAGATGCAGCATTTGTTGGAGGGTCCTGGCTGAATTCCAGCTGAAGCCCTGATGGTTTCAGGGTCTCCGCTGTAGCTTCAATTGGATTAGTTCCCCATTAGTTCTTCTTCTGACCCTGGGTGGAGGGGTGCAGGCATGGGTAAATCAGGAGTTGCTGCTTTTAAGCGAAGGGAATCCCTGCTGAGGGGCTCTGTAAATCATCCCAAAGTAGAGGACAAGCTCTGTTAGGATCAAAAGTTCTGAGAAGTAGCCTTGGGTCACGGACCCCCCTGCTGCCTCCACCCACAGGCACATCCTTCCCCAGAGGGGACTTGTGGAGGTAGGGCACCGCTGCAAAGGCATCTCTTTACTAAGGGATCTCTATCTAGCATTGAGGACAGGTGTTTCTACTGGACACCCTGGCTTAGCTCTGTCCAAGTCTTCCCTCTATCTTACATCTTATATGGATAAAATTGGGTGCACAAATGCCGGAGTATGGCACTGCAAGCTACCTAGGTAATGCTATTTCAATAATCTGATCAAAGACAAAATGGGAGGTGCAAAAGTCAGCTAACTTTCCTAACGCCTGTCAGATGGTGAAGGTGAGAAGTTTATAAGGACTCATAGCCAGAAACCAAGCTGGCAGAAGATGTTGCTTAAATATTCTGATCATGTAGGAAGAGGGTCAGCACACTCTGAGGCTTGAACCAGAGGAAATCAAAATACACTGAATCCAACAGTATCCAAACCCCTAATTGCTACTGATTTGAATTCTGCAGCAAATTTTGCATAATACCAATAAATGACCTTTCTTCAGGGGTGCGCTGGCATGATTGCTGGGACCTTGTAACAAATACCTAGTGCAATTTAATGATGGAATGACATATCTCTGATATGCAAATTTTTACAGCACAGCAATTAAGCAGTTTAGAATTTTACGACTGTGTTTGGGCTTTATACAACAACAAAAAAAGGGGTCCAATAAAGCCCATGATGGATGGGCTAATCCCCACTGGAAATACACCATGTAATGCTGTGGAGACAATACATTATGGATAGCATTGTGATGATTGGTTGTTAATCTCCCTTTCCATCCTCCCCGCAGATCCTGTGGAAGCCCTTGCTCCTGCCCCCTCCCTGCAGCCTAGGGCCGAAGACTACATGGCAGCCACGTTGTGGGGACATGAGTCTGGGGTACAGATGGGAAAGTTGGGGCATAGCAATCTGCTGTGTGCACGGGATACAGAGCTAAAGGGGCTTGCAGCGAGGAGCTTGTCAGCAGGGGACAGAACTGGGGGCCATATGCCGCTCTTCTTCTCCCTTCTGTCGCCAAGTCTGCCGCCTCATCCTTCTGTCAGGGGACACTTTAATGATGAACATGTTTTAAACAGTTTTGTTTACCTAGCAACAGCTTTTCTAAGAGGGGGTCTTAATTAGTCACCTTTAACAATTTTGGGTTTGGATTTTTTTTTTTTAAGCATTCATTCATTTGTTCATTCATCTGGAAGAATCTCCCTCTTGCTTATTCTACACACACGCCCCTCCCCGCCCCCCACACCCTGGAGGCTGTTGTTACTGTTTCCATGAAAAAGTGTGTCTGCATTACAAAACTAGTTTTAATAGCTATATGCCATTTTTCTTTCTTTCATACATACTTTAATACCACAATTAGCTTTGAAGGGTAGATTTTTCTCCACTTGTCAGAGGCAGTGTTCCTTTGTGAAGCTCTTCAAATGGGATCTGCATTTTAAAATGAAATCCCATTTGGTGAATTTTTATTTCCATAATTTTGTGCTCCTGGTTGCAGTCATTTTCACGTTAAAGGAGCAGGCTCGGAGCTGATTTAGCGACTCTATCACGACAACTATGAAATTTAAAAATTCTCATTTTAACTTTATCAATTACGTCATTGGTTTTCTTTTCAACTTTGATTCACAAAGCAGAGTGAAAGGAAAATAGTTTCATGGTGTTTTCTGAGTTCCTTTGGCTTTTGACTCCCTTTATTTAGTATAAAACACTTTCAATACTATTAGTTCATAGATCCCTATGTATAAAAAATAATGCTGATTTTTAAAAACATCTGTTAAAATGTAAAATACTTAAAATAATTAGAAACAGACTTCAAAATAGCGTCATTTAAAATGTGGAAAGTGAAGTGGTTTTCATTTTTCCTTTTTTGTAATAAACTTTGCAGAGTAGGTTAACAACCAAAATACAATTCAACCAAATGTGCTTAATCATTAACTCTCATTAGACAATAACTCCCATAAAAATTAAATGACACAGGCTAATTCCTGCAGGACTACCTCTGCTTTTACATTGTTGAACCAGATTCTGCCTTATTGTAAAAGAACAACACCTCTTTCAAGCTATGAGTTGTTTCTATTAGAACCTAGAATCAGCTTAAGCCGTGGGCATATTCACTCCTGAATATCAAGCTTCATGTTTATTCATAACAAGAGTAGAATTAGAAAATGTAGGCATGGTGGAAGTAGAATAGAGCCGATCCCAGAAGATTCTTAGAATAAATGTTACATTTTTCTTCCTTAGTTTGTTTTAGTAAGCCATATAATCATATTTAATTGAATATTTCTTCTTTCCCCATACAAATTCAGTATTTCAAAAATAGGTTTGTGTTCAGAACTCTAAAGATATGCTGTTATAGTCAACTGATCTTTTAAAAAATTTTAACTGATCAATGTTATCTTTAGAGCAACTTTAGGTTTACAGAAATATTGAGAAGAAAGTACAGAGCTTCCGCTTAGTCTTCACTTTACCCTAGAGTTTCTCCTGTTGTTAATGTTGTTCAGTGGCATGGTACACTTGTTACAAATGAGGAACCAATATTAACGCATTGTTATGAACAAAAAGCCCTAGTTTACATTAGAGTTCGCTCTTGGTGTTACGCGTTCTATGGGTCTGGACAGACGTATAATGAGATGTGTTCACCATTGTAGCATCATACCGAGTATTTTCACTGCCCTGATTATATATACCCTGAGCTCTGCCTATTCACTCCTCCTTCTGGAAACCACTGATCTTTTTACCATCTCATAGCTTTGCCTTTTCTAGAATGTCATATAGTTGAAATCATATGACAATATGCAACATTTTCAGATCAGTTTCTTTCATGTAGCAATATGGCTTTAAGTTTCCTCCATGTTTTTTCATAGCTTGATATAAATCATTTTTCCACACACTAAATAAGGTTCCATCATATGGATACACTAAGATGAATTTTTATACTATTTAATTGTTTTATTAGTGTCAAAATGAGGAAAATCTATCCTTCGAAGCTAATTGTGTATGTATTTTATACATTTATATATAGGTATAGTATGATTTATTTGATTTTTTTTTTCTTTTTTTTTGAGAGAAAGTCTTGCCACGATGCCCAGGCTGGAGTGCAATGGCAGGATCTCAGCCCACTGCAACTTCTGCCTCCTGGGTTCAAGTGATTCTTCTGCCTCAGCCTCCTGAATAGCTTGGATTACAGGCACGCACCATCATGCCTGACTAATTTTTTGTATCTTTGGTAGAGACGAGGTTTCACCGTGTTGGCCAGGCTGGTCTCGAACTCCTGACCTGGGGTGATCGTCCCACCTAGGCCTTCCAAAGTGCTGGGATTACTAGTGTGAGCCACTGCAACCAGCCTTGATTCTTAAATTTTAAGGTAAATTTTTTAAAGTTGCTTATTTAAAAAATTTTGCCTCAGTTTTAGGGTAACTAGTAACACATGCATTATAATTACTAAGCATAAGCTATATAAAACATTAAGTGAAAAAAATAGGAAAACCTCAAAACTGCTATAATCAGGGGAGGATGGTTAATGAGGTTTGCGGTTAACCAAGAAGTGTCATGTGGCCCTGTGTACACCAAACGGTAGGGACAAAACAGTGTGTGTGTGTGTGTGTGTGTGTGTGTGTGTGAGTGTGCCTGGTAAAAGAGAACTTAATACTTTTGTTTATTTAAAAAATAATTTTTAGAAATAGAGTCTTGCTGTGTCACTCAGGCTGGAGTGCAGTGGCATGCTCATGGCTCACTGCAGCCTCAAACTCCTGGCCTCAAGTGATCCTCCTGCCTCAACCTCCTGAGTAGCTAAGACTACAGTTATGTGCCACCATGCCCAGCTTTTTTCTTTCTTCCCTCCCTCCTTCCTTCCTCCCTCCCTTCCTTCCTCCCTCCCTTCCTTCCTCCCCCCCACCCTCTCTCTCTCTCTCTCTCTCTCTTTCTTTCGTAGAGATAGAGTCTCATATGTTGCCCAGGCTGGCTGTCAAACTCCTGGCCTCAAGTGATCTTCCTCCCAAAGTGCTGCAATTCCAGCCTTGAGCCACTGCACCCAGCCCGAGAACTTAATATTTTTAGTGAGAATATTTGCCAGCAATTCTTTTTCAAAAAGGTGGGACAACAATTCACCTTGACAGATCTTTGAGGAATCACTGGGAAGATGCCTCTAAATTATATATTCTAGGATGAGGAGGTACCAAGTATCCTAAGGAAGGAACTAAACGGAAACTTTTGTGGTTGATGAAGACTGCTTCCGCAACATCGTTTGGTGTTATAGATGGTCATAGGGTAGAACAAGGATAATGCTATGGAGGAATCAGGAGCATTTGGGAAAGAAAGGGATTGAGATGCTCGTGACTTTCGTTTTCAGAATCAACATCATTAGAATCAAACTGAGAGGTCAGGATGGTCCCAGCTGAGGCATGGGTCAGAAAGAACCCCAAAGTCCCCGAAGTCAAACTCACTGTATTGGAAGAGAAGTCCATCTAGCCAAATACTAGGGACCAAGTGTATAGGACACCATGTGGAGCTGGGATTGGCAGCTGACTTTGGAACCACTTCCCACAGTCAGTTTGCTTCACAAGTGGGTGTGGCCTGCAGGAGTGGAAGCCGGAAGCCCCAAAGATGGGCAGCACTAGCCCTTCAGGAATCCTGGCCTGTAAGCATCACTTCAGTGGGAAAAGCGTTTTTGAGCATTGTACTGGACCAGCACAGCTTCCAACTTTTTTTTCCTATTCAACTCTCCAACTGGTGCTTAGAAGCAGAATGACTTGTATAAAGTAATTTACCCTCAGTGCCATCAGACAATTCTGGAGTGCAGAAGGTCTTGAGCAGAAGGCTGTCTGCTTGAGTTACTAATTGAAAACAAAGCAAAGCAAAACAAAACAAAACACTAAGGCCAGGCGTGGTGGCTCATACCTGTAATCCCAGCACTTTGGGAGGCTGAGGAGGGTGGATCACAAGGCCAAGAGTTCGAGACCAGCCTGGCCAACATGGTGAAACCCCATCTCTACTAAGAGTGCAAAAATAAGCTGGGCGTGGTGACACGTGCCTGTAATCCCAGCTACTTAGGAGGCTGAGCAGGAGAACTGCTTGAACCCGAGGTGAAAGTTGCAGTGAGCCACAATTGTGCCACTGCACTACAGGCTGGGTGACAGAGCAAGACTCCATCTTGAAAAACAAACAAACAAACAAACAAAAAAAACACCAAAGAATGTGGCTTTATTTCTACCCCAAGCTGATGAGGAGAGCCATACTATAACATGCTCCAGCTTAGGCTCTAACTGAGCAGTGCTCTCCTGCCATGCCAGAAGGCATATACATAGAACATTACCTCTGCCTTCTTCCACAGAGAATACAGAACACTGATGGGGCAGAGCCCAAAAGTACACAAAATGCTCAGTTAGATTAGACTGAGAGACAAACTGAGTCTAACATCCCAGAAAAAATAATTGCCCTGTTAATGGGGAACTCGTCACAAACATTTTTTGGGGTATATTACAGGGCTGCAAATTATTTTTTGTAATATACCTTTCTTTTGCTTCTAAGGTATCGTATTAGTCTGTTCTCACACTGTTATAAGGAACTACCGGATACTGGGTAATTTGTGAAGAAAAGCAGTTTAATTGACTCACAGTTCCACAACCTGTACAGGAAGCATAGCTGGAAGCCCTCAGGAAGCTTACAATCATGGCAGGAGGGCTAAGGGGAAGCAAACACGTCTTCAAGTGGCCAGAGCAGGAGGAGGAGAGAGTGAAGGGGGAAGTACCACACACTTTTAAACCATCCGATGTAGTGAGAACTCACTCATTATCATGAGAACAACAGAGGGAAATTCTACCCCCTTAATTCAATCACCTCCCACCAGGCCTCTCCCCCAAAACTGGGAATTACAATTCAACATGAGATTTGGGTGGGGTCATAGAGCCAAACCATCTCACATGTACATTTAAAAAATATATTTTAACATCACTGATGTCAACCTCTGTGTAATAAGTAAATGCATCTTTTATTTGCTGTTGGTGTCAGTAAAGTGGTTGTTATTAGCTGCAATGCACAGGCTTGTTCATAGATGCTTATATCATTGTTTTTTCAATTGAGTCGAATGTCTTGTTGGTACTACATAAGTTGAGCCATTGTTAATGTCTACCTAACTATTGATGGAAAAACTTCTATTGATAACTTCTGACAAGATTTTGCTTTTTTAAAAATCAGCATCAATGGGTGTTGTTAACTTAGAAAAAAAATTCCAGAGAAGCACCATATCAGTGATAATGCTGTGTCACTGATAATCCTGTTGGCCAACATATATTACTGTGTGGAAAAGCCCAGATAATGAGAAAGCATTTCTTTCTAACTTTTTTAAATTAACTTCTTTTTAAAAATTTTATTTCAAATTCAGGGGTTACATGTGCAGGTTTGTTACTTGGATATATTGCATAATGGTAAGTTTGGGCCTCTAGTTATCCACCAACAAAATAGTGAACATTGTAACCAATATGAACTTTCAACCCCCTTCCTCCTTTCCCACTTTTGGAGTTTTCAGTGTTTGTTATTTCCATCTTTATGTTCATGTGTTCACATAGTTTTCTTATAAGATCCTATATAGGTTTCCTATAACCTCCTACATATAAGAAAATGCAGTATTTGATTTTCTGTTTCTGAGTTATTTCACTTAGAATAATGGCCTTCAACTCCCTCCATGTTGCTGCACAGGACATGAGTTCATTCATTTTTAAGGCTGCATAGTATTCCGTGGTGCATATATACTACATTTTCTTCATCCAATCAACTGTTGATGGACACTTAGGTTGATTTGATGACTTTGTTATTGTGAATAATGCTGCAATAAACATACAAGTCCAAGTGTCTTTTTAATATAATGATTACTTTTCCTTTGGTTAGATGCCAAGGAGTAGATTGCTGGGTCAAATGGTAGTTCTATTTTTAGTTCATGGAGAAATCTCATACTGTTTTCCATAGAGGCTGTACTAATTTACATTCCCACCAACAGCATATAAGGGTTCCCTTTTCTTCACAACCATGCCAACATCTGTTGTTTTTCATTTAATAATAATAATTATGACCTATGTAAGTTGTCTTGCTGTGGTTTCAATTGGCATTTCTGATGATTAGTGCTTTTGAGCATTTTTTCATATGTTTACTGGCTCCTTGTATGTCTTCTTTTGAGAAATATTTGTTAATGTCCTTTGCCCACTTTTTAAAAACCTATTAAAAAGTTGTTGAGTTGTTTGAGTTTATTGTAGATTCTAGATATTAGTCCTTTGTTGGAGGCATAATTTGCAAATATTTTCTCCTATTTTGTAAATTACCTGTTTACTATGTTATTTCTTTTCCTGTGTGAAGTTTTTAATTTAATTAAGTCCTATTTGTCTATTTTTGTTTTTGTTGCTTTTGGGGTCTTCATTATAAATTCTTCACCTGGGCCAAGGTCCAGAAGGTTTTTCCTAGGTTTTGTTCTAAAACTTTTATAGTTTCAGGTTTTACATTTAGCTCTTTAAACCCATCTTGAGTTAAGTTTTGTATATGATGAGAGATAGCAGTCCAGTTTCATTATTTTGCATATGGCTAGCCAATTTTTCCAGCACTATTTATCGAATAGGGTATCCTTTCCCATTTCTTTTTGTCAACTTTGTCAAAGATCAGTTGGTTGTAGCTATGTGGCTTTATTTATGGATTCTCTATTCTATTCCATTTATCTACATGTCTATTTTCTTATTAGTCCCAGGCTGTTTTAGTTACAATAGTTTTATTTAATTTGAGGTAAGGTTATATGTTTCCTCTGGCTTTGTTTTTGTTTTGTTTTGGTTTTGCTTAAGATTACTTTGGCTATTTTGGCTCTTTTTTGGTTTCATAGGAACTGTAGGATTTTTTTTTTTTAATTCTGTGAATAATGATTCTTTGGCATTTTGATAGGAATTGCATTGACTCTGTAGATTTCTTTGAGCAATATGATCATTTTGATAATATTCATTCTTCCAATCCATGGATATGGGGTGTTTTTCCATTAGCTTGTGTCATCAACGATTTCTTTCATTAGCATTTTGTAGTTCTCCTTGTAGAGATCTTTCACCCCTTTGATTAAATTTATTCCTAGGTATTTAATTTTTTGTAGCTATTGTAAATGAGATTGAATTCTTTATTTGGTTATCAGCTAGAACATTATTGATGTATAAAAATAATACTGACTTTTGTACATTGATTTTTTTTGTCCTGAAACTTTACTGGAGCTATCAAGTTTAGGAGTCTTTTGAAGGGGTCTCCAGGATCATGTCTTCAGCAAACAGAGATAATTTGACTCCCTCTTTTCCAATTGAAATGCCGCTTATTTCTTTCTCTTGCCTGGTTGCTCTGGCTAGGACTTCCAGTACTATGCTGAATAGGAGTGGTGAGAGTGAACATCCTTGTCTTGTTCCAGTTCTTAGGGGATATGCTTTCAACTTTTCTTGATTCAGTATGATGTTACCTGTGCGTTTGTCATTTCCCACCCCCCAACTTTTTTTGTTTACATTCCTTCAATGCCTAGTTTGTTGAGGTTTTTGTCATGAAGGAATGTTGGATTACATAAAATGCTTTGTAAGCCTCTGTATGAGATGATCATATGGTTTTTCTTTCTAATTCTGTTTAGATGGTAAATCACGTTTATGGATTTTTGAGTGTTGAACCATCCTTGCATCTCTCGAATAAAACTCACTTAATTACAATAAATTATTTTTGATGTGCTGTGATTTGGTTTGCTAATATTTTGTTGAGGCCTTTGGCATCTGTGTTATTCAGGGATATTGGTCAGTAGTTTTCTTTTTTGGTTGTGTCCTTGCATGATTTTGGTATCAGGGTGACACTGGTATGTAGAGTAAGTTAGGGAAAATTCCTCCTTTTCGTTTTTTGGGGAATAGTTTCAATAAGATTGGTACCAGCTTTATATGGTTTGGCTCTGTGTCCCCACCCAAATCTCACCTTGAATTGTAATAATCCCCATGTGTTATGGGAGGGACCCAGAGGGAGGTAATTGAATCACGGGGGTGGGTTTTTTCCATGCTGTTCCCATGATAGTGAATAAATATCACAAGATCTGATAGTTTTATAAAGAGGAGTTAGCCTGCACAGGCTCCTTTTGCCTGCCACCATGTAAGACATGACTTTGCTCCTCGTAGGCCTCCCCAGCCATGTGGATCTGTGAATCAAGTAATCCTCTTGCCTTTATAAATTGCCCAGTCTCAGGCATGTCTTCATTAGCAGCAAGAGAACAGAAATACAGTAAATTGATACCAGTAGAGTAAGTTGCTACTGTAAAGTTCCATGAAAATGTGGAAGTGACTTTGGAACTGGGTAACAGGCAGCAGGTGGAACAGTTTGGAGGGATCAGAAGACAGAAAGATGTGGAAAAGTTAGAAACTGCTTAGAGACTTGTTGAATGGCTTTGACCAAAATGCTGATAGTGATATGGACAATGAAGTTCAGGCTGAGGTGGTCTCAGATGGAGATGAGGAACTTGTTCAAAACTGGAATAAAAGTGACTCTTGTTATGTTTTAGCAAAGAGACTAGCAGCATTTTGCCCTGGCCCTAGAGACTGTGGAATTTCGAACTTGAGAGAGATGATTTAGGGCATTGGGCAGAAGAAATTTCTAAGCAGCAAAGTGTTGGTGATGCTACTTGGGTGCTGCTAAAAGCATTTGGTTTTATGTATTCACAAAGATATGGTTTGGAGTTGGAACTTATGTTTCAAAGGGAAGCAGAACATAAAAGTTTGGAAAATTTGCAGTCTGATAATGTGATAGAAAAGAAAACTCCATTTTCTAAGGAGAAATTCAAGCTGGCTGCAAAAATTTGCACAGGTAATGAGGAGCCAAATATTAATTGCCAAGACAATGGGAGAAATGTCTCTAGTGTATAGGAGACATTTCAGGGCTTCCCAGTAGCCCCTCCCATAAAAGGACTAGAGGCCTAGAAGGAAAATTTGTTTTGTGGGCCAGGCCCAGGGCCCCACTACTATGTGCCGCCTAAGGATTTGGTGCCCCGTGTCCCAGCCACTTTAGCTGGGGCTAAAAGAGGCCAACATACAGCTCAGGCTGTTGTTTTAGAGGGTGCAAGCCCCAAGCCTTGGCAACTTACACGTGATGTTGGGTCTGTGGGTGCATAGAAGTCAAGAATCAAGATTTGGGAACTTCCACCTGGATTTCAGAGGATGTATGGAAACACTTGGATGATCAGGCAGAGATATGCTTCAGAGGCAGAGCCCTCATGAAGAACTTCTGCAAGGGCAGTGCAGAAGGGAAATGTGGGTTGGGAACCCCTACACTGAGCAACCACTGGGGCACTGCCTAGTGGAGCTGTGAGAAGAGAGCCAATATCATCCAGAATCCAGAATGATAGATCTATGGACAGCTTGTGCCATGAACCTAGAAAAGCCACATATACTCAACACCAGCTCGTGAAAGCAGCTGGGAGGGGACTATACCCTGCAAAGCCACAGGAACAAAGCTTCCCAAGGCCATGGGAGCCCAGCTTTTGTATCAGTGTGATGCAAGAGATATGAGATATGGAATCAAAGGAGATCATCTCAGAGCTTTAGGGTTTGGCTGCCCTGCTGGATTTCAGACTTATATGGGGCCTGTAGCCCCTTTGTTTCTCCAATTTGGACTGGGTATATTTACCCAATGCCTGTACCCCTGTCATATCTAGAAAGTAACTAATTTGCTTTTGATTTTGCAGGCTTGTAGGTGAAAGGAACTTGCCTTATTTCAGATGAGACTTTGGACTGTGGACTTTTGAGTTAATGCTGAAATGAGTTAAGACTTTGGGGGACTGTTGGGAAGGCATGATTGTTTTTGAAATGTGAGGGCATGAGATTTGGGAAGAGCCAGGAGAAGAATGATATGGTTTGGCTCTGTGTCCCCACCCAAAGCTCACCTTGAATTATAGTAATCCTTACATGTCATGGGAGGAACCTGGTGGGAGGTAATTGAATGGTAGGAACAGGTTTTTCCCATGGTATTCTCAGAATAGTGAATAAGTCTCTTGAGATTTGATGGTTTTAGAAAAGGCAGTTCCTCTGTACATGTGCCTCTTGCCTACTGCCACGTAAAACATGACTTTGCTCCTCATTTGCCTTCTGCCATGATTGGGAGGCCTCCCCAGCCATGTGGAACTGTTAATCAATTCAGCCTTTTTTTTTTTTAATAAGTTACCCAGTCTCAGGTATGTCTTTATTAGCAGCATGAGAACAGACTAATACACAACTCTTCCTTGTATATCTCATAATATTTGTCTGTGAATCTCTGGTCCTGGGCTTTTTTCTGTGGAAAGGTATTGTTTTTTCTTCTTTTTTTAAATTACTGATTAGTTTCACTACTCATTATTAGTCTGACCAGGATTCCAACTCCTTCCTGACTAAATATTGGGAGGTTGTATGTTTCCAGGAATTTATCCATTTCCTCTAGGTTTTCCAGTTTGTATGTATAGAGATGTTTATAGTAATCTCTGACGATCTTTCACATTTCTATGGTATCAGTTGTAATGTCAACTTCATATAATTTTGATTGTACTTAATTTGAATCTTCTCTCTTTTTTTTTCTTGGTTGGACTAGTTACCTAGCTGTCTATCAATTTTGTGTATCAACCAGCTTTTCACTTTGTTGATCCTTTGCATCATTTTTTTTTTTTTTTTTTTTGAGACGGAGTTTTGCTCATGTTACCCAGGCTGGAGTGCAATGGCGCGATCTCGGCTCACCGCAACCTCCGCCTCCTGGGTTCAGGCAATTCTCCTGCCTCAGCCTCCTGAGTAGCTGGGATTACAGGCACACGCCACCATGCCCAGCTAATTTTTTGTATTTTTAGTAGAGACGGGGTTTCACCGTGTTGACCAGGATGGTCTAGATCTCTTGACCTCGTGATCCACCCGCCTCGGCCTCCCAAAGTGCTGGGATTACAGGCGTGAGCCACCGCGCCCGGCTGCATCATTTTTTAAATTTTTTTTTTCTTTTGGTTTCACTCTCATTTAGGTCTTCTCTAAGAACAAATCAAACCCAAAGCCAGAAAAGGGAAGAAATAACATCTTGTTATGTCTTGATATTTGCTTCTTTGGGTTTGGTTTGCTCTTGCTTTTCTAGTTCCTTGAGGTTCAACACTAGGCTGGTAATTTGAGATTTTTTTTTTTAATGTATCCATTTAACACTATAAACTTTCCTTTTAGCACTGTTTTTGCTGTATCCTGGAAGTTTTGATATGTTGTGTCTCTTTGTTCATTCATTTCAAAAATTTTTTATGTCTGCCTTAATTTTGTTGTTTACTCAAAGTTGCTTAGTTTCTGTGTACTTACATAGTTTTGAGAGTCTCTCTTGGTATTGATTTCTAATTGTATTCCACTATTTCTGTGAAGAATTTTGATACAATTTAATTTTTTAAAAAATTATTAAGACTTGTGTTATGGTCAAGCACATGGTCAATTTTGGAGAATGTTCTATGCACAGATGAGAAAATGTACATTATGTGGCTATTGGAAAGAATGATTTGTAAATGTCTATTAGATCCTTTTGGTCTGGAGTCCAGTCTAAGTCCAGAGTTTCACTGTTGATCTGCTTTAATGAACTGTTTAATGTTGCCAGTGAGGTGTTAAAGTTCCCCACTATTATTGTATTGTTGTGGCTCTGTTTTCTTAGGTCTAGCAGTTTCTTAGATCTGGTAGTATGAATCTGGGTGCTCTGCTGTTGGGTGAATATGTATTTAAGATAGTTAAATTTCTTGTTATATTGAACCCTTTATCATTATATAATTCTTTTTTGGTATTTTTGTACTGTCATTGGTTTAAAGTCTGTTTTATCTGATATAAGAATGGCTACTCCTGTGCAGTTATGTTTTCTATTTGCATGATATGTCTTTTTTCATGCCTTTACTTTGAGTCTGTAGGTGTCTTTAGCTATTGGGTTGGTCTCTTGTAGACAAAAGATGGTTGGATCTTGTTTTGCCAGCCTATCTCTTTTAAGAGGCACATTTAGGCTATTTATGTTCAAGGTTAGTATTGACATGTGAAGTTTTGTCCTTCAGAATTTTGTTAGCTGTTGCTTTAGAGACTCCAAGCCTTGGAGTCTCAATTGTGTAATTGCTTTATAGGATCTGTGAGCTTTCTACTTACGTATGCTTTTATGATGACTAGTATTGTCCTTTTATTTCCATGTTTAGAACTCTTTTGAGCATTTCTTGTAAGACCAGTCTAGTGGTAATAAACTCCTTTAGCATTTGTTTGTCTGAGAAATACTTTATTTCTTTTTAATTTATGAAGCTTACTTTGGAAGGATATAAAATTCTTGGCTGACTTTTGTTTTTTTCTTTATGGAGGTGAAAAATAAATAGGCCCCCAATCTCTTCTCTTTTGTAAGGCTTATGCTGAGAAGTCTGATGTTAGTCTCATGGGATTTCCTTTATGGGTGATTTATGCTACTTTCTACTACCTTTAAGATTGTTCTTACATTTGGACCTTGGATAGTCTGATAATTATATGCCTTGGTGATATTTATCCTGTATAATATCTTTCTGATGTTCTATGAATTTCTTGTTTCTGGATGTCTATTACTCCAGGGAATTTTTTCAGAATTATCCCTCAAATATGTTTTCCAAATTGCTTACTTTTTCTTCCTCTCCCTCAGGAATGCTTATAAATTACAGGTCTGGTCACCATATGTAACCACATATTTCTCAAAGGTGCTGTTCATTTAAAAAAAATACTTTGTTTTTGTCTGAGTGGTTAATTTGAAAGATCAATCTTTAAGCTCTGAAATTCTTTATTTTGTTTCACAGTCTATTGTTAAAGCTTTCAACTGTTTTAAAATTCCTTCAGTGAATTTTTTATTTCTTCAAGTTTTTTTTTTCTTTCTGTCTCTCTTTTTTGGTTTTTAAAAATATCTATCTTGTCTTTCCTATCCTGAGTTGTCTTCCTGATTTATGTTGGTTTTCAACTTTCCCTTGGATCTCATTGAGCTTCCTTATAATTCATATTTTGAATTCTTTATCTGTCATTTGAAGGTTTTCATTTTAGTTAGGATCCATTGCTACAGAGCTAATGTGGTCCTTTGGGGGTGTCACAAAATTCTGTTTCTTTGTGCTGGTTTCTTGGGCTGTTCCTTCTCATCTGTGGAAGCTGTCACTTCTTATTTTTGAACTTACTCTTTTGGGGTGGGATTCTTTTCTTCCACACTTGAGGGTGTTACTGTTGTGTATGTTGGGTGGGCTTTGTTTTGATGTGCTTTTAGGGGCCCAAGGCTCTTATGAATTCCTTGGTTATAGGTAGCCTTAGTGTTACGGTTTTCTCAAATGGTAGTTATTTGTAGGTTGTAGTAGTGGAGTGCTGTGCGTGTAGTCAGGGTCTCTGTCATCTACAGAGATTAGTATGTGGCAGTATGGGGAAACTTATCTCCTTCCCTAGCACTGTGCACATCTGTTGGCAGGAATTATATTGGGTTGTGCAGTTCACCCTACAGGCTAGTAGGTAGCACTTGTGGGCAGCAGCCTGCTGAGTGCTATACAATGATGTTAGCAATTGTGAAACACTGTACAGTTTGGCCTCCTTGCCTGTAGGTGGCAATTGCAGATAAGAGGCAATTACAGTGATGGCAGTGGAATTTTTTACTTGGCCTTTGTTGATGGGGTAAGTGTCCCTGGTGATGGGCAGGGCATGAGGCTCTCAGGGATCCCATCCCATGCTCTTCCACCAAAGTGGCTAGACAGAGCAAAGCTGGGTGGGGCTTGGGTCACTGAGCCCAGAACCAGGTTCATAAGGCAGGTAAAAGTGCTGACCTTAGCTGGGGTTTAGGGGAAGCTCTTTGGCTCCTCTCCTGCCCTGCAGAGCCAGCTCAGGGGACCAGGGGTTACCAGGGATTTTCAGCCCATAAGGCAGCTGCGAGCCTGCCCAGCTCTCATACCCTCAGTTTGGCTGCTCTCCCTCTGGCTGCTCTCCCTCTGGCCGCTTTCCTTCTAGCATCTGGCTGGGGCAACAGACTTGACTGGTTAGGCTAGTCCCAAGCTGTCTGTGCCCAGATGGCCAAACTATTCCAAGTGTTCAGGTCTGCTAGAACCCTTGGAGCAGAAAGTGCTACTATTAGGCCCTACCCTTTCCTGTCTGGCCTCATAAAGGGAAGGGTGCACAGCTCCCACACCATCACACTAACCCTCTTCACACTCTTCTCTGTGTTCTGACAGTTGAGGCTCCTTCCCAACTCAAGATCAGGCCACAGATCTCATCTCCCTACCACTGGGCAATGTACTTCAGTCCTGCAGAACTGGACCCAGGCCAGCAGATTTACCCTTCGGCCCCTTGGGGTCAAGCCCAGCTGTGATACAGAGGTGGACTACTCCCAGGTTACCAACAGCCACTCAGGCAGGGCAATGGAGGCTAGGCATTGGGCTTCCCCTGCAAGAATGGCTAGGTAGGCAGTCTTAGGAGGGACCAGCAGGTGTGGGGGCACATGGTTCAGATGCACACATGGCAGTGAGGCCTGTCTTGGGTGCATGAGCACATGTGGGCTTTGCTCTCTCCTGTAGGCAAATAGCAGCTGCTTAGGGAAGGATGCAGAACTTTGTTTGGGGTAGGGGGAGGTGGTGCCCAGAGTCACATTTTGCCGTAGCTGCCCAGCACACTGAAGCAATTTGGGATCCACTCTGGTTTAAGCAGTGCCTGTATATGTTCTCCATGCAGCTCTCCCTGTCATTCTGAAGGTCTGCTTAGGAGTCATGAGAACTCCTCTAGCTAGGATCTCAAAGGTCCACCATGGAAATGTGGTGCTGTGGGGTTCCTTTAACTCACCCCTTCTTTGGGTCTGATCTAGGGGCCAGTCCTGGTGCCTGGCAATGCAGAGAAGGTAGCCCTGCTTTCTCCCTCTTCAACCATGGTATTGTCTACCATCTCTCTAAATTTCTGTGCTTTTTCTCAAAATATTTGTTTAAAGTATAAAGGTTTAGTTGACATTTTGGTTCCTCTTCCTGGAAGAGGTGCATCCCAGTTGCATCTAGTCAGCCATCTTTAATTCTCCTCCTTCTTTGTGTCAGTCCTCCATGTGCAAGCCGGGACCCAGAAAGTCTAAAGTCCTGCCTGCCTCGACTGATCACCCCCCATCCCCCGCCTGCATTTGCCATTATTCCTGATCATCCAGCGGAGCTTCCCCCGATATAAGCTTCCCCCCACCCCACCCTACCATATTAACTGCTATGATGATAGTGTGAATACTCCTCACCCCACCCTGCCATCTTAACTACTCTTAGGCCTTACTCCACCGGCCACTGTAACCGAAGTTATGGTAATGCATACTCCTTGCTCCTACCCCCATCACTGTAACTGATCTTATTCTGTAACGCCCCCCCCTCGCCAAAAGATGTGCCCTAACCTATAAAACCAACTCCTATCCCACCATGCTTTGCTAACGCCCTTTTCAGCCTTAGCCCACCTGTACCCAGGTGAATAAACAACCATGTTGCTCACACAAAGCCTGTTTGGGGAGTCTCTTCATTCAAAGTGCACGTTTTTAACACTTTGTAATATAATTGGTGAAACTTTTATTTTATTTTTCTATCTTAGTGGTATGTAGAATAACAGAGCAACTCTCTATCAAAGATTTCTTAGTTACACAGCAGATAACCTGCTTCATGAAAGCTTATCACTTTTTCCATTGATGCATAGCATTTACCAACAAACCATCGCAGTTGTTTGCTGGGTTGTGTATCTAACCTTCTAATTTCAATACTTTGAAAACATCTTGCTTTGATGAAATACAAGTGCTTTAATTT
The DNA here is from genome assembly GCF_001604975.1 of Cebus imitator. Taxonomy (NCBI): domain Eukaryota; kingdom Metazoa; phylum Chordata; class Mammalia; order Primates; family Cebidae; genus Cebus; species Cebus imitator. The sequence continues at coordinate 6,084,508 of NW_016107380.1, forward strand.
CTCAAACATACTACCAGTCTTTCTTGTTATACATTTTTAAAGGAATGTGGAACAATTTTCGTTATTTCCAACAACAATCTACTTGTCTGTGAAACATTCTAATGTCACTACTCTAAGCACACATTATACAACATGAGTTCCTACTGGTGTTCATACTATTATAATTCTATGGAATTCTATGATCAAATATATTTGTACATGCTGTTATAGCCAGATTGATACCAGCTGGACTCTACAATTGAGTCAAGGTAACTAGGGAGTCAGTTCTGGTGCCCAGAGTAAGCAAGCAATGTGAGCAGAACCACTTTTAGAAGATTTCATAATGTCGCCTTCATTTAGTTGTTTGTTCAACAAATATTACTGAATTGTCTATTATGTAGTAGGCAGTGTGCCAGACATTGGAGAAACAGAGGTAAGCAAGTACATGTTATGTAAATATTTAACCATTACTATTATCTGTTTAACCCATAGTGAATGATATTTGTACTAGCTCTTAAGTAAACAAACAAATGAACAATATTTTCTAAAACTTTGCATGCTAAAAGTTTTATAGATCTGTATGTAGTGTGACACTTATTGCTATTATACTGAGAATGTAGCTGTTTGTGGTATTTATTGTTTGTTAGAAATACAGGGTGAAAGTGGAGAATATGATTATGAATGCTAGAATTCCACATTACTGCCTAATATTGCAGTTATTTTATCATATGTATCACTTGTAAGTCCAGGGTGAAACCCCCCATACTTGCTTTTGGTTCCAAATTTCTGTCTGTTCTCTTCCTGTGTGGTGAACTGAGCTGGATCACATGGAAGCAAAAGCACCGGAGAGTGGGCGAGGACTTTCTCAGGACCTTTCCTATTTATGCCCCCTGCATACCCATTCATGCACCACTCACATCATATTCCTGGCCCTCCCAGCTACCAGTCTGACTGCCGAAAGTGCCAGGAAAATTAGAAAGAGCTTTTTCTACAAGTCAGTGGCTCTTCAGTTTCATAGAACATGAGTTACACAGAGAGTTGTTAAAATGCAGATTCTTTTGATCCATCTCTGAGAGTTTGATTCGGTAGAACAGAGTAGAGCTTAAGATTCTGATACAGGTGTCCTCTAATCCATACTGCCTGTTGAAGAATCCTCCTCATCATCTCATTCCTTCACCAGTTACTTAAGAGAAAAAAGATGAATCTCTCTCTGTCTTTCTCTCTCATTCACTCTGCCTCTCTTTCATACAGCCACCACACAGGAAAGAAAGAAGGAAGGAAGGAAAGAAAGAAAGAAAGAGAGAAAAGAAAAAGAAAGAGAAAGAAAGAAAGAAAAGAAAGAAAGAAAGAAAAAGAAAGAAAGAGAAAGAAGTACTCAAAAAAGAAGACATTATAGCTCTGGTTCCATTTGTAATGGAATGATGAGCATTGTACTTATCCTCCCATGGCAAATAGCTATAAAAACAGACAAAATGTATGAAGCGACTATTTGTAGGCATTGATTAACAGTGCTTGAAGTACAAGACCCAGTTGTATGTTGATTGTAACAGACATGATTTAAATATAAAGACAAAGATAGGCTAAAAGCAAACGGATGGAAAAAGATATGCCATGCAAACATTAATCATTTAAAAGCTGGAGTGGCTATAGTAGACTTCAAAGCAAGGAAGATTAGCAACAATAAGGAGGGATATTTAACAATGAAAGACATCTAGTTCATCAGGAAGACAGTAATCCTAAATGTGTATACATCTAATAAAAGAGCTTCAAAATATCTGAAGCAAAAACCAAAGAGACTAAAAACAGAAACAGACATATAATCGGTTACACTGCAAATTTACATTTTTCTCGGTAATTACTTAAACAAGTAGACAAAAAGAGAACAGTAAGAATATAAAAGATTTGAACAACTATCAACCAAGAGCACCTTTAGAACACTTCCCCAATGGCTGCCGTAGAAACATTCTTTTCAGTTGCACATGGAACATTCACGAAGATTGACCATATTTTGGCCCATACAATAAGTCCCAATAAATTCAAAAAGATTTAAATCATACAACACATGTTTTCTGACCACAATAGAATTAAAGGTCAATAACCAGAAGATAGTTGGAAAAAAAAACTCAAGTATTTAAAACTTAAGGGACATACTTCTAAATAACTCGTGGGTCAAGGAAAATTTTAAAATATTTTGAATTAAAGCCTGGTAACAACATCTTAAAATTTGTGAAATGCAGCTAAAGACATGCTTAAAGGGAAATTTATGGCTTTTATAGGGCAAAGGAAGTCAGGCACAAGGCGATATATCGTGTGATTCCAATAGAAAGTACAAAAACAGATGAGGAAACAAATGCTCTTAGAAGTCAGAAAAGTGGGTCCCCTGGGACAGGTGTAGCCCTTTGAAGGACATTGGATTAGTCTGCTAGGACTGCCACAACAAAATATTAGTCTGGGTGGCTTAAATAATAGACATTTATTTTCTCCCAAGTCTGGAGGCTGAAAGTCTAAGATCAAGGTGCAGGTAGGGTTGGTTATTTCTGGCCTCCCTCCTTTGCTTCAGATGTCTGCCTTCTTGCTGTGTCTTCACATGACCTGTGGCCTGTGTTCACACATCCTTGGTGTCTCTTCCTCTTCTTATAAGGACACCAGTGCTATTGGATTAGGATCCCATCCTCATGAGCTCATTAATCTTAATTACTTCTTTAAAGGCCTTGTCTCTAAATACAGTCACATTGGGAATGGGGGCTTCTCCATACAACTTTGAGAGAGACCCAGTCCAGTCACAACTGACACATAAGGACAGCTTCTGGAGTAGTAGTTTGTTTTCTGTTTCTTTTTTCTTTTTTTTATTTTTTGAGATAGAGTCTCACTCTGTTGCCCAGGCTTGAGTGCAGTGGTGTGATCTCGGCTCACTGCAACCTCCGCCTCCCAGGTTCAAGAAATTCTCCTGCCTCAACCTCCCGAGTAGCTGGGATTATAGGCAAACACCACCATGCCTGACTAGTTATTTTCTTTTTTGCACTTTCATACAGACAAGATTTCACCATGTTGGTCAGGCTGGTCTCGAACTCCTGACCTCAAATTATCCAACCTCCTCAGCCTCCCAAAGTGCTAGAATTACAGGCATGAGCCACCGTGCCTGTCCATTTTCTGTTCCTTTATCTGAATGCTGGTTCCCTGTGTTACATCTGTCCTCAATTTCTAAAAATTAATTGATCAGTTCACATACGGTAATATACTTTTCTATATGTATATTAAAAGTTTAAATGAGCTGTATAAATATAAGAAGGTATTTTTATAAGTATATAAAAAAGTTAAAATTTTTAAAAGTCATCATGCAAAAAATTGCGGCCCAGGAGAGTTCGAATACTTGCCCATGCACAGAATCTCGAAGAGCAAGGCTCTAGAGTTAGCCAGACCACGTTCGAGACCCAGCTCCACCGCGCAGGGTTTAGCAACTTACTTTTTCTGATTTCAGTTTCTGCAAATGCGAAGCAACCCACCTGGGAGAGCTGTTTTGAGAATAAGAACATTCAATAGTTAAGGGTGAGGAAGGAAAATACCCTTGGAGCAAATCTCAAAAATGATGCAGGCCATTCTCTAGAGTCTTGAATTCCACTGTATAGAGAAAATTTGTTTGAAAAGTTGAGAATTCACGCTGCTTTTGAAGGGAGCAAGGGCTTATCTGGTAACATTCCACAGGTATTACAGCAAACTAGGGACAAAGCTTGACTTAAAGGACCAGAGCTGCAGGGTGACCGCGTACAAAGTTTCTGATTTAGGTCCTTCTTTTTGTTGTTCCCCTGCAAACTGGAATGCTCTTTCCTTTTCCTTTGTCTAAATAAGACCATGTCTGTATACTTTATGATTTACTTAAATGTCATTAAATTGATGACCCCCATCTCGGGTAGTGTTGTTCTTATTGTTGTTGAGACGGAGTCTCGCCCTGTCACCCAGGCTGGAGTGCAGTGGTGCCATCTCGGCTCACTGCAACCTCTGCCTCCTGGGTTCAATTGACTCTCCTGCCTCAGCCTCCTGAGGAGCTGGAATTACAGGCGCCTGCCACCACGCCTAGCTAATTTTTTGTATCTTTAGTAGAGAAAGGGTTTCACCATGTTAGCCAGGCTGGTCTCAAATTACTGACCTCGTGATCCACCTGCCTCAACCTCCCAAAGTGATGGGATTACAGGTGTGAGCCACCGCACCCAGCCCCTCAGGTGGTTTTGATCCCTATTAACCTTCCCTTTATTTTAACTCCAATAACACTTCTGTTTATTGCACTTTTTTATTTTGAGATGGAGTCTCTCTCTGTCTCCCAGGGTTGAATGCAGTGGTGCGATCTCAGCTCACTGGAACCTCCATCTCCCAGGTTCAAGCAATTCTCCTGCCTCAGCCTTCTGAGGAGCTGGGATTACAGGTGCCCACCACCATGCCTGGCTAATCTCTTTGTACTTTTAATAGAGATGGAGTTTCACCATGTGGGCCAGGCTGGTCTTGAACTCCTGACCTCAAGTGATCCACCCTCCTCGGCCTCCCAAAATGCTAGGGTTACAGGCATGAGCCACAGTGCCCAGCCCAATTGTTGTTTCTTATTCACATCATGACTGCATTATACTCTAGCTGTTTTTTATATAACTGTCTTCTCATTGAAATTATCAACATCAGAGAGCAAGACTTCCTTTCCCTGTATTTTCTGCCTAGCTTTTAAGGTCAGGGAAGAGACCGCTCAGTCTTCTTCATGGTTTTAGCTACAAGTTTACCCCAGGACGGTGGCTGGAGTGTGGTGCACACTAAGCGCTGTTGGATGAAGGTACGGTTATGAGTGTTACTGTGGAATGTCACAAGGTTTTCAGCCACAAGGGTGAAACAGTCCCTGAAGTGTTTAAAGGAAGATCTAGACAGCAGGCAAAAGATAGAGAAGACTTTGCTGGAGAAGTTAATGACAGCCTGTAATAGGACAGTGCTAACAGTCAAAAGAAATGGATCCACTCATGACCATTTTATTCTCTCAAGGGTGGAGACTAAGGCTCCACGTCCAAGTTCCTAGGGTCCCTCCCTCTCCGTTCGCACCTTCAATGACATTTTGGAGTCCGTAAAATACGGTGTATGTGTTATGTGGTTTTGTTTACCATCTTTTTCACCAAGCATATTACATGCCTTTCTCTATGCAGTTGATATTTTTGGAAGTATTTTTAATGTGTATCAAGTGAGCCAACATAGACACAGGCCATAGTTTATTTTGCCATTCTCCACTCTTGAAAACTTATTTTTATTTCCAGTTGTCATTGCTATTATAATGCTTTGGTTATCTTTGTATGTAAGCATATAAGTGTTTTTCCGATTATTTCTTTAGGATGGAGTCCAAAGAATTCTAGAAGTAAGTTATTAGGTGAAGGCCTTTCTGTTTTTTCTGTTAAATTGCTTTCTAGAGTTCATATTATCACTAGGAATATATCAGAGCACCTGTTTCAAAATAAAGAGCTATCTTTAAAAATGGGGGAAACTAGGCTGGCCACGGCGGCTCATGCCTGTAATACCAGCACTTTGGGAGGCCAAGGTGGGTGGATCACCTGGGGTCAGGAGTTCGAGACTAGCCTGGCCAACATGGTGAAATCCTGTCTCTACTAAAAATACAAAAATTAGCCAGGCACAGTGGCGGGCACCTGTAATACCAGCTACTTGGGAGGCTGAGGCAGGAGAATCGCTTGAACCCAGGAGGCAGAAGTTGCAGTGAACCAAGAGCATGCTACTGCACTCAGCCTGGCCAACAGAGTGAGACTCATCCCCAAAAAAAAAAACCAAACCAAAACAAAAACAAAGGGGAGAAAGTACACTCCGGATACAAACTGTAGGACTATATGTTAACAACGAATAAAATGAACATATCAGTAAAGGTGGGAGATCTCCATTCCAAGTGATGCTTACATATTTTAGTGGTGATGGTAGTGACAGAATCAGTGGTCACAGGTATAATTTATTTACCTTTTAATTCAGCTTTCCAGTAAGAAAGCAGTGATTGATTACTGCCTTTGTCTGACAGGCTCATCTAGTCCTTCCGCCTCAAGCCCCTCTGCTCGCCTCTTTCCCTGCTTTCACTGCTCCCCACGATCCCCTGCATCACCCAAAGCAACACACAAATCTTTGATCTTATGCCAAACTATTTTTAAAAATCTCTTCTCCAGAGGTTGTCAGCTGACATGCTCAGAGTGCCACCTTCTCATGAAGCATTTATCAAGGTAGTTTTAAAGAAAAAGGCACCTGCTTCTCTTAATATCCTTCTCTTATGTCAAATTTTAATATATATTTACATTCCTTCCCGACTCAGGTCATATCAGAAGTGAACATCTGATTGTGTCACTCCTGTTTAAGCACCTTTAATTGCTCCCCATTATCCTCAGAATAAAATCTAGATTCCTTACGGTGGCTCTCGGGGTCACTGTGATTCAGGCCAGTGCTCCTGCCTGGCTTTATTCTCTTTCTTCTCTCCTCACACCTGTGCTGCTGCGAAACTGAGCATCTTGGTTCTTGCTGTCCCTGGCCAAGGCACATTCATTTTCAGTGCCTCGAAGGATCTATCTCAGCCACCACCTCTTCCACCCTACTCCCAGCATTTTTGCCTAAGTTCTAATTATCTTTAGCTTCCAACCTAGATATTACTTTTCCAAAAATACCTTTCCTGACCCCTAAGGCTGCTAGTTCTTTTCACTGGGGACTTTGTGTTACGTGTGCCTGTGTCCCACTTGGCACTGAGTTCCTCAAATTTAGGGACCACATCTTTCTGTTTCTGGAGCCTAACACGGACAAAACGCCAAGATAACAACTATCATTGTAGCAAGGGGGCTGACCTAAAGAAGAAGTAAATGGATGGACATGGCTGTGTTCCGATCAACTTTCCATACGAAAGTAGCTAGTGGGCTAGATTCAGCCCAGGGGTGCTAGTTTACAAACTTCTGGTTTAAGATACAGGAAGCAATACCACTCCAATGAATCAGACACGGTCTTTCTATTAGAAACTATTATAATCCTGCACATGTTTAATCCACAAGAGTCTCCCAGTCTGACCAGCCAGCTTCACTTGGCTAAGTAGCTGGTTGCAGGGGCATCCTCAGGGAAGGTCTCAGCCTCCATTATTTAGACAATGATGCTCTCCATTTCCAAAGTGCCTTCAGCTGTATCTCTTTCCTGTTTCTATAAAAACACCACGAAAAATAAAAAAGAATAAAGTTTGTGTTGAAATCTCTCTAAGATAAAGGTTAACCTTAAAAATAAGATAAAATTGATGATATTTAAAAGCAAATATAAAAGGCCAATGAGATAAAAGGTTAAAAGTATAAAATGATGAAAGATTTAAGCGAAAAGGCCCAAATACGATAAACATTTTAAAATTTAAACAAGATTAAAGGTTAAAGATAAAAATTAAGTATCAGTAGTGTAGGAATAAAAATTATATATCTACAAGAATTAAGAAGCTTTTAAAACTATTTTTAAAAGAAGAACAAAAAGCATTGAGATTACAAAAGGTAAATATTAAGAATATTATAAAGAGGAAAAAAAGTAAAGACAGAATGGGAAGAAGTGGGAGGTAACTAAGATCTCAAGGGATTGTCAACTTCCTCCGAGAAAAAGGCCTCTGTCTCGTGTGAGAGTCAGGCAGTATGGAGCCCTCCTTCCACAGGTACTGGCAGGCTAGGAGCAGGACCTGGGGCTTCTCCATGAAAACTCGCAAAGAACTGGTTTGCGGGTCACAGGATGCCAAGCTGCATAGCATCACTGGGTCACAGAAAACCGCCCAAGAGACCACCTGGAAAAAGGGTTAGCCATTATGGATGAGCTTAAATTTCAGAGTATCTAGTTCAGATCATTTTCTCTTCTTCAAATATGGAAACAAATGAGGTTAAAATTTCCATCTGTCAAGTATGCATATGTATGATATATATACATGTCTGTGTATGAAAATTATATAAAAATTTATACAAAACTGTATTAAAATTGTGTTTGAGAATTATAGAAATGTATACATATGAAAATGTTATATATTATATATAATTGTATATATTTTATGCATATATGATTATATATGTATAAACATTGTCTCTGTTTATACCTAAGTCACATCTATTGGCTCATAGCCAAAAATGTAAATAGACACACAAACACACTTGCACGTAACCCACACTACAACGTTGCTCAGGACAGATCACAGCAGTACCTTGGGTACTGACCCCACTGTGCAAGGAGGTGACCATGCTTCTCTGGAAAGCTCACATTACTGACATAGGCAAGGAACTCCAGCTTCTTCCCTTTCTCAAGGAAAGAGAGCTGCCCAGAGGAGACTGAGCAGCCCATTCAATGCACCTGTTGCTTCCCTTGGTGTCTCTGCACTTGTTCCCACCCATCGACACTATTTTTCCTTATGCTATACAAAAAGTCATCTTGTTAATAATAGAAAATCAAGTGGAAGAGCTTTGTTTTTTAAATCGCAGACACAATAGAAGGACAGAACACGTTTTCCTGTTAATCTTCACATTGTATTTGAGTTAGGAGGATGATTCTGTCTCATTTTGCAAACAGTAAAATCTAACCATATGCTATAGGCTCACGTTTTGCTGAAACTCTCTACCTTACTCATCATTAAGGCTGCTCTTGATGTAAAAAAGCCCTTTCAGATGAAATACTTATAATGAAATTTTCAAAATAGATATGGGATTATTAGATTAAAAGAGAGTTTATCCTGGGTCCAAGTAATGAAGTGAATGTAAAGGAACCCAAAATTGAGGGGGTTTTAATTTGTTTTTGGCTTGTTCAGGCTGAGTAAAACTTATAATGCAGGGGTGTTCTGGAGCTGGCTTGACACGCTTTGCAAGAGCTGATTGTGGGTCTGTCTTTTCAATTTAGCCTTAGTGAAGTTAAGTTCATTGCTTGCTATCATCCATGGTTGGGAGTGTTGCACTGCAGAAATCAGCACCACTAAAAGTCTCTGGGCCTCCTGCGATGGATGCTAAACATTTACTGGTGTGCCTCTGCCATAATATAAACAGAAGTGTTTTGTTAATATTAAATGTTCTTTCTGCACAAAAATGGTGAAATATATTAGCAGGGTTATTATGGTGAACCATATCATAATAGCAGAATTGCCAAAAAGATTTCATACTATTTGATATCTTTGTAAAAATGTTAACTGGATAAAATTTAAAAAGAGGTTAAACTAAGTTAAGTTCTATTAATTAGTTTGTTATTTAAGTTCTTCCCCTTGGGAATTGCTCTAAGTTTTCCAGGTCATTAACTGATAGTTGTTTTCATATATATATACATATAGGTGCTTTGTGGTAGCATACAAGTGGTAATATACTAAGTGATTGATAGACTAGTGGCATTAAGGACTCAGTAGAACTTCCAAAGATGTTTAAGTTACATGCGAGGAGCAACAAAGATACTGAGAAGAACTATACTAAGGAGGAAATTGACATCATTTTAAAAAGTTCAAAGCACAAATCCTTCTAAAAGACCTAGGACAGGAATAAATGTCTAGAAATAAGCCTTCAGTTAACTTTGGGGATCTTTGGTGTCCCTTAACATTGATTTTACTTGCCATTTAGCAATTGTTTTTTGTTTTAAATAGTGACTGACATTACATTTAGAAAAATGAAATTGATTTCTGAATAATTAAGAATGAAGTGGTGTGTGTCTTTGCATAATATGTGATCAAGAGAATTCTCTGCTTCTATATTAAAATGCAGATAAATGATGAAACATTTTTGGTTTTGACTGCATGTTTTTAGGCGATAAAATAGTTCTACCCAAGTTTCTTAATAATTGCCTCAGTGTCATTTCAAATTGAAAAATTCAGTCCTAGTGGAACAATTTGTACGTAAAAGTGATGGAATGAAAACCAGGGGCCTCGAGTCTTCCCACAGATACAGAGCATGATAAGGAGGCTCAGGCGGCTTTACAGCCACACCACCGTGCATCCCATGGACGGACAGGAGAGATGGGTTTGGTTAATTTTACTGTCTCAGTTAGTGTACCTCTCTATTCATCACCCTTCAAATTAGGCTCTTGCAGAACTGTATGGCCCCATTGAAAATACTGCTTCCTGGGTAGAGGTGGTCTGGTCTCAGGTCAGGAGTAACAGAAGAGCTGGATACTCTACAAAAGAGCTCTTGAGGCCCCCGGCTGGGTGGGATTAGACTGGAGGGAAGTCCAGCTTCCAAATGTGACTGGATCATTCTTTTAACAAATGTATGAAATGATTGTTTATCAGTAGAATAGGCATCTTGGAAAATGTTCCCTGGTTTCACAGTGGTTCTCTTTCTCTTTATACATAGAAACAGCTACCAGATTATGTCAGCTCTTCCATCTGAGTGGTGGGTATGTTGGTGCTCGTTGTATTATACTTTCTATTTCCTGGGTGTTTACATCTCTCACAATAAAAATTCGGTTTTAAAATACTCTCATTTGGGACAAAGTTTTGCACTTTGTTCATTGTATAGTCATCAAAACGAATCTTTTCAAACAATTTCAGATAGCATATCCAAATGTTCATTATATAATGTTAAGTGAAAAGGCAAGCTCTATAAGTATAATGTGATTTTAATCATATAAAAAGGAACATACATGTTTATACATGTACAACACTTATATTTGTACATACATATAAATCAAGAAAGAAATTACATCAAATTCTTGAAGTTTTTTCTTTTTGTTTTTCTAAAACAAACATACATTATATATATAAGAAAAAATAAAAGTTATGTATTAAAACTTTTATTTTTTACTTCGGTATGAATATTAGTATGTTAGAGAATGTTATCAGTTGACAAACATGTAATACAAATGGAAAGTCAAAAAGCGACCTTGTTTCACATCAGTAGATGTCCAGAAGTGGATCATGACAAAGATCAAAATCTATCTGGAAAGACCAGGTGAAACAGAAACACCTGTAAGTACCCTGCACTTGTTTGAAACCTGGACACGACTTCAAACGAAACGTCCCACGAATCATTTGTGATGACCACCATACTGCTTTAGCGCTTAGAAAGCTATTTGCTTTGAATTGCAATCATTTGAATTCTCACAAGAATCCAGTGAGGTTGGTATGCATGTCCTTATTTTACAGACATATGAGCTGAGGTTCATAGTGCTTTCTAAAACCCAGCATTGCCAAGATAGTACTAAGACTCATACAACGTCATGAAAATGAATTAACAAGAAGAAATTATCTTTACATAATGTCCATAATAATAACTCCAAAGGTTAAAAAAATAGTGGGTTTAATTGCCTGTTTTGAGATGGGAGTCGAGTTCACATAGAAGAGTATCCATGTTTAGACACTACCTGTGCTTTTCTTCTTTGAGAAAAGTCTACAAAAATCCTCCTGCGGTAAGCCTTCCAGTGCCAATCCAGTTCTGACAATACGAACAGCACATTACAAGCTTTAGAAGGCAGTACACTTTCAAAAATATAAGTTCAAGCTAGAAGCCTAGAGTTTGTGAAGGTTTTTTAAAACATATAATTGCGTAAATGGTCTGGTGTGTTCACATGCTCTCACTCATAGGCGGGCGTTGAACAATGAGAACACATGGACACAGGGAGGGGAGCACTACACACTGGGGTCAGTTGGGGGGAAA
>NW_016107380.1:6096288-6116866 GCF_001604975.1 Cebus imitator
AAAAAAAATGGTCTGGTGTGTTAATGAGAAATAGGAAGTGTCATAATGAAAAGAAAATGAAGAAATCAGGAGCCGACCACCCCCTATGTTTGTAGTTTCTTCAATCTGCTGGAGCCTCTATTTAAAAGTTTACATCTTTTAGTGGAAAAATTAATTTCTCTTTCATAAGTTCCACTCACATTTTGTTGCTAATAAAACCAAGAATGTAAATACTATTAAGTACAAAACAGTCTGCTGCATAATTGTTTCAAAGCAATTACACATTATATTGAGCCATTCGTGGAGCAGAAACAGTTTTATCCAAGACACCAGCTCCCTGTACCTTGAAATTTTATTAGTGTAAGAATTTCATGCACCATATGTTAGAATATGAGACTAGCTGCAATTGAACAAACAACTTTCTGATATATAAGTGAATGATAACTTGATTTTAAATGTGTTTATCTAATGAGATAGTAACTATAATTTACAACACATATAAAACCCCCCACTGTTACTCCTGGTGCACCTTTTGGCTAAAAAGGGTGATGCAGGGATATATGCTAATGATGATCGTCTTGGTTTTTACCAAGTCAGTAATAAAATTTGCATTTGATATTGTGCACAGTAAACTGGGTTATTAGCCTTGAAAATGAGTCTCATAAAATTTAAATATAGGCTTAAATCACATTAACTGTCTTGTAGGTTTTCTGAGAGGCTTTAAAGCATTGTGTTGACTCCATAGTGTAGGGAATGCAGATGTCTGTGTGCCTTTAAGGGGGGCCCCAAAAGGATACAAATGAGAGCTTGAGAGATGCGCTAGAAAAGCATCCACTATTGTGCTTCCAGCTTTGAGGACCCCGCCAGGGTCAAGTACCTGTAGATCAAGGAGGCTGGGAAAGGCGAGTCTTTCAGAAGAAGTCTTCTAAGGAGTTTCTGGCTAAAGAGTTAGCCAGGTTAGCCAATACATCTCTGCACAAGGACTGCTTAGACCAACAACAACAGGACTTTGAAACCCCCATGGCTGGATGATGCAGAAAAACTGACAGCTTGTTATCCTTAATGTGCAGATTAAAGGCTGAAAGACCTAGTGGACACAGTTTCTCCAGTAACTTCCAATTGCAATGTGCTGTTTCCCAGTCCATACTAAATCATGACCAAACGCTGTTAGAAGAAAGAGGTGCGCTTCAGGATGCAGATCCCTCGTTGTTGACTCCTTGACCAAGTTACATGCCCTGTCCTGGCCCTGGGCACCTGTTGCTAAGTAGCTTTGCAGGGTCTTACCGGCAATTCAATGGCAGTACTTTACCCCAAGCCAAAGACTTGATCCGCCCATCACCGACTGACTTCTTCTACCCAGCCAAGACACGAGATCTCCTTGGATGTGTAACCAACCAGGTCAAGGCTGACTCTCATAAGGCATGGTGGTCCTCTACTTCTTCCTAGACTTTCATCTGAAGATTGACAGATTAATTATTTTAAAAATTTATATGCAGCCAAATTTATCATTATACATATATATATTCCTTGATCACTACCCAAAAGCCAAGCTCCTCTTGAATAGATCCCCTTCCTTTCTCCTGAATCAACTTCCTTCTTCACTCTTCTTTCCCCAGATTTCCCATTCTGCTCTGTGGAACTCTTGCTTCATAAGTAGCAGGTTTATACATGCCCTCAAGGTCGTCGCTGAATGCTCACCCTTGCCCACTTGCCTTGAAAGAGCCCTGGCTCACCCCAGGAAATAATGCTGCAACCTCTCAAAAAAGCTGCTCATTTCTCCCCATTTCACATGCTGCAAGGGCAATGAGAGGCTGTTCAACCACCTTACTCAGCACAGCCCCTCTAGACCATGAATCTTCCATCTTGGTGTGAAAATCCATGCTTGGAGGAGCTGTCTATACCACTCTTTCTCATTCATCCTTTTTGCTAACATCTACTCTTCCTCCCTGTTTCCACTGAAGATTTTAGCACTTGGTTCAAAGCTTTCTTCTCCACCACTCTGTTTATGAGGAAGGCTCATCTAAATCCCTAACGTCCCACTATTTTGTCCTCTTAAGCTCCTATGACTCACACCCTCCATTCGCAGACTTCAAAGTCACACTCCTGTGGAGGCAAAATAGACCTTGTAATTTCCAAGAATGTCTGCATCTCTGAATTAATAATTCAGATAGTCCACCCTCTAATCACACTCTCAACTTGCTTCCTGAGCTATGGTTTCATCGGGACCTCTACTCCTCTGCCCCATCCGATTCTATCGATTTCTCCCTACCTAGCAGCCCTTCCCGGCTTAACTTCCTTCTTAACGTTGTGTAGCACTCTAAGCCTGCCACCTTGACAGAAGCTCCTTTTGCCAAGGACATTCATAATCTGCATGTTGCTAACTCAGTGAGCACATTTCCATCTCTTCCTCACTTACGTGCTTAGCAGCGTTGCTTCTCTTGGACCCTCCCCCTTCCCCACCTCCTCCTCCAATGGCCCTGCCTCAGTTGTTCTGTCTTGGTTCTCTTCCTCCCCTTAAGTGTTGCTGTCCCTCAGGATGTAGTTCCAGGATCTCCCATCTTTTCTATCTCTAGCTGCCCCAGGTAATGTTCTCATTACCTCACATAGCTCTACACAAGGTCTATATGCTGATAATTCCCAAGCAAGTATCTTCTCAGTCACACACGTAATTTTCCAAATTGGGAAAGTTACTTACCTTCTCTGTCCCTCAGTTTTCTCATCTATGAAATGGGGATGATAATAGTGCCAACTGTTAGGTTTAGGGTTAGAAATAGATGAGTTAATTCAAATGAGCACTTAGGACAGTGCTTGGTACTTGTTAAGGTTCATTCAGTGTTTTCTACCATGATAATAATAATTATTATTAATAGAGGGAATCTTTAGTGGGTGCTTCATAAAACCCAAAAACTCAGTATACTGAAAAATTGAATTTACTAGCTTTCCTCTTAAGTTTTCTGCTTTTGCTGGGTCTCCTAGCTCAAAAAAAAAAACCCTCCATGTCACTTATTCAAACCAGAAAATAATGATTTCTCCTCCTTTAGTCCACACATTGGATCAATCACTAAGTCTTACAAACTGTGTTTCCTTTCAAATCTATTTCATATATCAACTCTGAGTTCCCTAATCAAGTTTTTGTTGTGCCTAGGTCCCTGCAATTGTCCCATAGCCTATCTCCTGACTCCAGCCAATTCTTTGCCTATATAGCACATTGCAGGAGTGTACTGAGTGATCTTCCACAGCCCAAATACAAAATATCAGCGCTCCCATATAAACCTTTTTAATGATCCTTCACTGCCTTCAGGACTGAGTTTAAAGCCTAATAGCATCTTGAGGCCATTTGTAATGCGCATCACTTATTCTCCCACGTCTACCCTTAGCCCAGACTCTTAAGGCTTCTTTCACTCTGCGCTTGCTCATGGTCCTCAAACTATGGCCCATGGGCCAAATCCAACCCACTGCCTATTTTCATATGGCTTGCAAGCTAAGAATAGTCTTTACTTTTTAAAATGTAAATATAAAAACAAACAAAAAGCAAGACAATTAGCCTTTCAGCAAGAACAGCTGCTTGAAGACTTTAGGACTCTTAGCCCACAAACCTAGCAGAACAAGTTTACCAACCCCTGCTCTGCCTCCATTCACAGAACTTCTCTCAGCTCCCCAGGGATCCATACTTCAAGATCTCTGCGTATGCTCCTTTCTCTGTGCCTTATCCCCAGACCTAACCTTCATTCGTCCTTCAAGTATTAGCTTACACATCACCTTTGCCAGCCAGATTTTCTGATTCTGTAAATCTGGACAAAAAATTCATTTTTAAATGCTCCCAGCAAACTCTCAATTTCTCCCTTCCCAGTATTTATTACATACAAAGGGCCGCTGTTCATTCTGTAGCTCCTAGGGCAGTGCAAGACACCAATAGGTATTCAGCGAGCATTTGTTCATTGAATTAATTTAAAAGATCAGTTCAGACCTACCGCTGTAGTCATCTACATCAGAAAATATGAGTTCCTTCATTATATGCTTTATCTCTGTATTTCTAGTAACTAATACTCAAATAATAAGAACTTTTATCTCGATATCTCTGGCATTTAGTTATGGCACAGGCTACATAGTGAAAAGGTATTGAAAACAACTAGTTACATACCTTGAATAAAAATATAATTACTGCTCAGCAAATCCCATGTGTTGTAGAAGCCCAACGGGTGAAATGGACTTACAGTAGTTGGGCTTATTGAAGTGGATTAGAATTTGCAAGTCATGTCTTCCAGGAAAGGTAGGTAGCAGCACCCCTTAGCCACTCTTTCTGCAATTCCATAGCATACCAGCAGGTGTCAGTGGGAACTTTTTAGGTCACCTGTAGGTTCAGGCATGAATAAGAAATAAGATTAAAATTATATCCAACATGATAATTTGCAGAACAGTATTAATATTGAGAAAATACTAATTAACCTTTGTACATATTACTTTTACTTAAAACATCTTATCAGAATAATATAAGGAGAAAAGAACAGTTATACAAAAATTTATGTTCTGTCCTCCATAATCAACGGGTATTCATTCAACACTTCCTTTATCTCTAGTTATTGTTTTCACTAGAGGAGACATTAGGATGCTCTGAGCATATCTCACTGGCTTTTGGGTTTTCTGTGCCCTGCTTTTTCCTGATTCTTTCAAATAACTTTTAGGTCTTTCCTCCTAAATGTCAGATGAAAAAAGATAAAGTAGCTCACTGCAGTTCTTGTCTTTTTTCTGCATAAATCTAGTCCAAATCTTGTAACAGAGTCCTCCACTCAGGGAACAATTTCTATAGGATCGATGGAGTAGAAAGAAGAAAAGAATTCAGAAAACCTCTTAGGAGACTACAGTAAAAGCGTTACAAGAAATTCTTACAACCCATGAACACTGCATGTTATCTCCTTTGTCTAAACCCTCTAAATTTGCAGAAGAAATTTACTTGCATAAAGTTATAGTCCCTGCCTGTTGGGAGTTAATTTTTTATAGGCCTTTGTTCCACATAAGCCAACAATCAACTGTAATGGAGAACAGATTGAAGTCATCTTTTATTAGACATTAACTTCATTCACCTATGACAAACAATACTAAGTAGCCCCTGCTTGTGTGCTGTGTGTGTGTGTGTGTGTGTGTGTGTGTGTGTGCGCGCGCGCGCGCGCGCGTAGCAGGAGGAGGAGAAAACAGAGCTATTGATTTTTTAATTCACAAAATATAAGGGATTTTAATCTTCCTTTCAAAAAAGAATAAAAAGAATATATGAAGGAAAAACATCAAGTGTCTTTGTAATTTATGTTTTAAACAATGACCATGTATTTTTAAATAATCGGGGAATAATTTATTTCTGTAAGGTAGAAAGAAGAGAATACTTTCAAAACTTAGAGCTTGGGAACCCACATTTCTAGATTTTCCACATTATCCCTACTGACAATTTTTTATTTTTTTAAATTACTGGAGACAGTCCAATAAAGGCTGCAATTGGTGTTATGATTATTTCCAAACTTCTGTCTCAGAGGACTCTATGCTGGTAGCCACCACATAGAATTGTTTATCATGGTCTGATTTCTCAGACTAAGTTAGTATTTGAGGTGTGTGTGTGCAGTTTTTCTACGCAATGTATCCTTTTACTTAAGGGCATTTTAAAGAGTTCAATATGTATGCAACAGAAAGCAAACATTTTGTGTCAACACATTCAAGTGAAGCTGCCTCTGCAAAAGGCATTGCCACATGTATTTATTTCAGTCTGAGCTGACACTAATCGAGTACTATAAACATCAGCACACTGAGAGGCTTCATTTAGTTAGGCTGCTTGCCAAACTTGAGGGAAGAAATATACCAAACATACCCATGATCATCGTCTTAACAACTAAGCTTGGAAGTCATTAAGCGCATTTCCCTGACATTGCAGGGGGGCTCCTGGCTTCAGGACCACGTCTTGGGACATATTCATTTCTGTTCCTAGAACACACCTCCACTGTCTATTTAAAAAAATTTTGTACTGATGCTAGCTACCCTGAACATGTGTAGAACAAAAGCCTGAAGCATTCATCGTTTGAGCAATCTTTGCTAGTCACCCTACAAGGAAGATGCGTTCCTGATCTCAGTTTTTTCCTAATCATTTTTTTTTTAACTCAAAGGAGTTTCCAAAAATGGCTATGTATTAACTCAGTCCATTGCTCAATAGAAACGTCACAGTAACCAAGGAATGCCAAATGAAGCCATAGTTTTCATTTCAATGTTTTACTTGTAAAGTGATAAAAGCGTGAAAGATTTTTGAGCCAAATCAATGAGTTATTTCCTGTATTTCACTTTAATCTTTCCTTACTGTGTGACCTTTTATTTAGAAACATTGATTGCTTTCTGTCTTTTGCTTAATGATTTTGACTTCATCTCTTTGGGTATCCAATTGGAATAATAAAAGGAACAAAAAGTCACACTGCCCTATTTCTAGTGCTATAAACAAAATTGCATGGAAATGAAGGCCAAACTAAGTACTTGAAATGCAAATGCATTTTAGAATGGAAAATAAATTTCAGAAAAGCTGCTATGTTGTTATCAATTTGTGCTGGCATTAGATTTTGACTCCATAGAAAAAGAGTAGGAATAGAAGCAGAGAACACCAAATAACTGCTTTATGGCTCAGCTAATCTCAGCCCTCCTTTCCTGTGTGTGCACACTCCAAACACTTGGCAAACAGATGGGATAAAGGAATTAATTCCTTTATTAAGAACTTGGATAAAATAATTAAACTTTGATACACGCAAGATAGACAAGACGAAGAACTCATTATCAAGTCAATCTTGTTTGTCAGATTTCTCAAGGGAGGTTTTCTGCTGGGATTTTACAGATAGCTTGATGAACAAACACTTGAGCTATCACTGTGCCCAAGGCTCTGGTGCATGTTACCATACACTTTCCATGCTCTCCTGCCCTGACTCTTCTTTTCTCTGAACTTCTAACATTCATTTAAAAGAAAGCAAGAGAAAGAGGGCACAAAACATGTTTCTTTACATGTCCCAAATGACTACTCCATGTGTAATGAAAACCACCCATTTAAAATACAAGAGCTTTTGTTCGTTATATGCTAAGACTTACTAACCTTCCCAGGAGAGTGGGAAACGGGAACAATTTCTTTGACCAAATTGTCTACGGGTAGACTCAGACTTCCATCCTATTGCCAAAGGGTAAAACCCAGTGAAGCTTCCTAAACTGGACATCTTCTCCTGCCCCTGCAAATCCATCTGGAGCCTTCTCTGTATCCTGAAAGGTAGACTTTACAAACTGCTTCAGTGGGCAGCCTTGCCCTCTGACTTCTGGTTAGGTTGGTCAGTGGGGGTTAATGGCAAGAGATCGGAGGGAGGAAAGAAAGTGAAATTGGGGTATTTGGGGCTCCTTGTCACCTTTCTGGAGGGAATCTTTGTAGGTGGCTGATTTCCTAAGGACACAGCCGCTGTTAGGTAGCCCTCTCCATACAGATCTATCTATCTATCATCTATCTATCTATCTATCTATCTACCTACCTACCTACCTACCTACCTACCTCTGTCTCTGTCTCCTCCTCCACCTCCTTCTCCTCCACCTCCTCCTCCACCTCCACCTCCTTCTTCTCTTCCTTTCCTTGTTTTCCAAGTTCTGGCAACTCTTTGGGTTCTGACAACCACTCCTTTGCCTTCTCATCAACAGTCAGTATTAAATGGAGCCCCAGATGCTACAACTCATCCTTGGACACTGCTGTGCCCCTTGTTGTTTTCCAATACTCTACCAACACTTGCTAATTGCCCCTTTGTTAAACTCTCTTCAATTACCCTATTTTCGTGTGTTACCTCTTTCCTGCCAGATCATGTTTGATAGATCTAATGTAGGAATTAGTGCAGAGTTGCATACTAATGTACATGATTCTTGAAAATATTAGCAATCAGAAGCAGGAGAATAAAATATCAGAAAATCTCTTTGCAATAAAGAGTCTGACTCCATTTTTGATGGTTGCAAACAACTTTCAGTTTCCAGTCTTCCCCTTCCCCTTTTGCCTCATATCTTGACAAGCTGATAAGAAGGCCTGGGTGCTCCCTCTTTTGGTTGAAATCACACAAGCCCCAGCTGCACCCAGGATCCCTTATGCCAACCCCATCCCCTAACCACCAGAAAAGCCAAGTTATTTGCTTTCACTGCTCTCTCAAGCCAATGTTGAACCTTCTTGGGAGCCTGCCTCACTCTCCCCAGAAAGCCTCCTTATGTGAGTCATAACCTTTTCATCCCCTCTGGTGTGTGCGTGGCATCAGTAGTCTTGCCATCCAAAGCAAAGGTGTGTATGTGTTAATTCTGTCTCTAACCACAACAGTCTCCATCTATTAACTTTCAATGAATTCCCATTCAACTTACATAAATACATCTAACGCAAATTCAGCAATATAAGATTGGCTAACGAAGGAAGCACAAATGTAAACTGTCAGTTCCCTGACGTTGCAACCAGAATCCGTGCCCTGGGGTGAGCAGGACAGGGAGCCAGACCTCTCTTCTCCAGGCTGTCTCCCTCCTGAATGCCTCTTAGTGGAAGTCTTGGTAGATCATCTAAGAGATTGTTCAAAGAAAACTCTGACAATGGGCAATTTTTCTCATTGTAAGTTAACTCTATAATCTAAACACTCTCTCCCTAAAAGAGCAGAACCTCCGCTACTTATGCTCACTGTGTTATTTACTAAGTGGTAACTTTTATTGATTAGGATTGTTTCTACTTATAAATCATTAAAATGCACTCAGGCTGGCTTAAGTCAAAGGATGACAGGGCTGGGAGAATGGGGCAGAAACAGAAGAAATCGGGCTGGTATGCAGCCGAGCCTCCTGAGGTACCCTCTCCTCTCCTTTTATGTAAATCACTCAATTATGCAGTAATCTAGCGAGATTGCCAAACCATTGTCTGCCTCAGAACCATCCTAAAGGCTGTTCCCTGTGCCTGATACCTTTCACAAGCAGAATATTTGCTTGGCTAACTCCTACTCACCTACACAGCTCAGTTTAGGTGTTACTTTTCTGGGATACATTTCTGCACCTTGGACTCACTTATGGCTCTTACCAGTGTGTTGCAATCACCTGAAGGATACGTGACTGTGTCATTTATTGACTCAGTGAAAACCATGTGAAGACAAACACCATGATTTTTAGAGATGCCAGATAAGAAGCAGATGCCCAGATTGATTTGAATTCCAAAGAAACAACAAATACCTTTTTAGTATAATTCTGTCCTATGCAGTATTTTTATATACTAAATCTGATAACCTTTACGTGATTTTCTTTCTTTTCTTTTCTTTTTTCTTTTTCTTTTTTTTTTTTGAGACAGAGTCTCGCTGTGTTTTCAGGGTGCAGTGCAATGGCATAATCTCAGCTCACTACAATCTCCAACTCCCTGGTTCAAGCTATTCTCCTGCCCCAGCCTCCTGAGTAGCTGGGAGTAGCTAATATTTTCTCCCATTCTGTAGGTTGTTTACTCTGTTGATAGTTTCTTTTGCTGTGCAGAAACTCTTTAGTTTAATTAGGTCCTACTTGTCAATTTATGTTTTTGTTGCAATTGCTTTTGAAGACTTAGTCACAAATTATTCCCCCAGGCTGATATCCAGAATAGAGTTTCCTAGGTTTTACTGTAGGAGTCTAATAGTTTGAGGCCTTACATTTAAATACAAAAATTAGGCCCAGCTAATTTTTGTATTTTTAGTAGAGACAGGGTTTCACCATGCTGGCCAGGATAGTCTCAATCTCCTGACCTCATGATCCACCTGCCTCAGCCTCCCAAACTGCTGGGATTACAGGCACGAGCCACTATACCCGGCCTACATGATTTTCTTTAACACATAGCACAGAGTCAGCACATAGTGGGCACTCCACAAATCTTTGCCAAATAAATGAATGATGAAAATCTATGCAATACCATTTGGGACATAGGCACGAGCAAAGGTTTCATGACAAAAACGTTGAAAACAATTGCAACAAAAGAAAAATTGACCAATCGATCTAATTAAACTAATTACACAGTAACAGAAACTACCATCAGAGTGAAGAGACAACCTACAGAATGGGAGAAAATTTTTGCAATCTATCCATTTTACAGAGGTCTAATATCCAGGATCTATAAGGCACCTAAAGAAATTGACAAGAAAAAAACAACCCCATTAAAAAGTGAGCAAAGGACATCGACAGTCACTTCTCACAAGAAGACATTTATGTGGCCAACAAATATATGAAACATATGAAAAATAGCTCAACATCACTGATCATTAGAGAAATGCAAATCAAAACCACAATGAGATATCTTCTTATGCCAGTCAGAATGGCAATTATTAAAACGTCAAGAAACAACAGATGCTAGTAAGGCTGTGGAGAAATAGGAACGTTTTTATACTGTTGATGGGAATGTAAATTAATTCAGTCACTATGGAGGACAGTGTGGCAATTCCGTAAAGACCTATAGAACCAGAAACACCATTTGACCCAGCAATCCATTGTTGGGTATATACCAAAAGGAATATAAATCATTCTATTATAAAGATATATGCACGTGTATGTTCATCACAGCACTATTCACAATAGCAAAGACATGGAATCAACCCAAATGCCCATCAATGATAGACTGGATAAAGAAAATATGGTACTTATACACCATGAAATACTATGCAGCCATGAAAAGGAATAGGATCATGTCCTTTGTAGGGATATGGATGGAGCTGAAAGCCATTATCCTCAGCAAACTAACAGGAACAGAAAACCAAACACCACATGATTTCACTTATAAGTGGGCACTGAACAGTAAGAGCACATGGACACAAGGAGGGGAACAACACACACTGGCATCTGTCGGGGTGGGGGAAGGGAGAGCATTAGGATAAATGGCTAACGGATGTGGGTCTAAATACCTAGGTGATGGGTTGATGGATGCAGCAAACCACCGTGGCACACGTTTACCTATGTAACAAACCTGCATGTCCTGCACATGTATCCCAGAACTTAAAAGAAAATAAAATTCAATTAAAATTTTTAAAAAGTGAATGTAGATCTGGTGAGCCACATGCTGATACAAAATGGGTGAAATACAATGAGTGGATGGAAATAGTACCTGGGAATAAAAGAGCAACAATTCCCACACATTCTGTCTACTCATAGAGAATTCATGAGTTACAAATTGAGTAGCAATTAATAGAAGAAAATTTCACCAGCAAAATTAAGCAGAGAACAAATTATATCGATTTGCAAAGACAAAGCCCAATTACCTAATGGTAATGAAGAAATCTTTATTCCAGATAAACTGTATGATGGGGTTCCCAATAATTATGTAATTCTTTCCCAGATGAGATTTGGACAAATGCACTCTTTAAGAAAACAACAACAACTTTTGTTTTAGATTAAGGGGTTACATGTGTAGATTTGTTACATGGATATATTCATGATGCTGAAGTTTGGAATATGAATGATCCTGTCACCCAGATAGTGAGCATATCACCCACCAGTTAGTTTTTCAACCCTTTTCCCCTTCCCTCCCTACTCTATTAGGCCCCGGTGTCCATTATTGCCATCTTTATGTACATGAGTACCCAGTGTTAAGCTTCTACTTAGAAGTAAGAACATGTGGTATTTGGTTTTCTGTTCCTGCATTAATTTGCTTAGGATAATGGCCTCCAGCTGCATCCACGTTACTATAAAAGGACAAGATTTCATTACTTTTTATGGCTGTGTAGTATTCCATGGTGTATATATACCACATTTTCTTTATCCGATCCACTGTTGATGGGCACCTGGGTTGATTCCATGTCTTTGCTATTGTGAATAGTGGTGCAATAAACATATGAGAGCATGTGCCTTTTTGGTAGAATGATTTATTTTCTTTGGGATATATATATCCAGTAATAAGATTGCTGGGTCAATGGTAATTCCATTTTAAGTTATTGGAGAAATCTCCAAACTGCTTTTCGCAGTGGTCAAACTAATTTACATTCCTGTCAATGGTGTATAAGTGTTCCCTTTTCTCCATAGCCTCTTCAGCATCAGTCGTTTTTTTGACTTTTTAATAATAGCCATTCTGACTGGTGTGTGATGGTATCTCATTGTGGTTTTGATATTCATTTCCCTGATGATTAACAATGTTGATCTTTTTTTATGTTTGTTGGCTGCTTGTATGCCTTCTTTTGAGAAATGTCTGTTCATTTCTTCTGCTCATTTGTAATGGGGTTACATGGTTTTTGCTTCTTCAATTGTCTAAGTTTGCTGTACATCCTGAATATTAGACCTTTGTCGGATGCATAGGTTGCTAATATTTTCTCCCATTCTGTAGGTTGTTTACTCTGCTGACAGTTTCTTTTGCTGTGCAGAAACTCTTTAGTTTAATTAGGCCCTATTTGTCAATTTATGTTTTGTTGCAATTGCTTTTGAAAACTTAGTCACAAATTATTTCCCCAGGCTGATGTCCAGAATAGAGTTTCCTAGGTCTTCCTGTGGGAGTCTTATAGTTTGAGGCCTTACATTTAAACCTTTAACTGACCTTCAGTTAAGTTTTGTATGTATTAAAATGTAGGGGTCTCATTTCATCCTTCTGCATATAGCTAGCTAGCTATCCCAGCATCATTTATTGAATAGAGAGATTTTTCCCCATTGCTTATTTTTGTTGACTTTGTCAAAGATAAATGTGTGGCTTTATTTCTAGGTGCTCTATTCTGTTCCATTGGTCTACGTGTCTGGTTTGTACCAGAACCATGCTGTTTTGGTTACTGTAGGCTTACAGTATAGTTTGAAGTTGGGTAGTGTGATGCCTCCAGCTTTGTTTTTGTGGGGTTTTATTTGTTGCTGTTTTTTTGTTTTGCTTATGATTGCCTTGGCTATTTGGACTCTTCTTTGATTCCACATGAATTTTAGAATAGGTTTTACTAATTCTGTGAAAAAGAAGATGCACTTTTCTCACACACCTTAGATAATGACTGGGCGAAACTGAAGGAAGAATGGAGACAATGTAGGCTTCAACATCAGAGATGTCATGCCTTGCACATAACTGAACTTGATGACTGTTTAGTGAATGGAAGAATGTGGCAGAGGGACTTTAAGTCCCTGCTATGAAATCAGAAAGAATTGGGTCCAGTACTGTCTCCACTCAGTAGACCTGGTTTGTACTCACTTGTGAGAGCTACTTGTTAAATTTTCAGAAATTTTGCATGCTGCTTGTTAAACTTGGGCTTCATTAAATAAATTCTATAAACTTACAAATAAGTGATATTTAAAAAAAAACAATATAAATTCAAAAGTCACCATTCCCAACTCTATCACTATTGTCTGTGCTCTTGAGGTGATTTTTCTGTGGTGCTTATGGGATGGAAATGCAACATCATGGTGTGTGATTGTGCATCTCTTCCTTACTCCATGTTCTATGAGCTGGCAGCTCAAAACTGGTCACAGTAGAAGCATTTAAACTACAGACATAGGCAAATACTATAAATTGGGGCTAAATTTGCTCTTTTATTTGTTGATAGTCTAAACTTTAAAAAGTGGCAAAAAGAATGTTAATAATGCATATAAAACAAAAAAGTATATCATATATAACCACTGTTACTGTGAATAGGAGAAGCCAATTGAGAAAACATTTTTTCTGTATTCAAAAACTCTCATGCAATTCAGCAGAGAGATGGCTCACGGCACTGATGGAAACCTTGACATCCAACAAGTGTCCACATTGTCTCACTTCTATCTGACTTGTTATCATAAACAAAAACATCAACCAATATTCATCTACATATACATGATATGCACTTCGTTCTGGTTATTAGAATTTTTTTTTTTTTGAGATGGAGTTTCACTCACTGTTTTGCCCAAGCTGGAGGGCAATGGTGCATCTCGACTCACTGCAACCTCTGTCTCTTGGGTTCAAGCGATTCTCCTGTCTCAGCCTCCTGAGTAGATGGGACTACAGGTATGTGCCACTATTCCCAGCCAGTTTTTATATTTTTGTAGAGACAGGTTTTCACCATGTTTGCTGTAAGGAATCCATGAGCCCCACATCACCTGTGGGTACCCCGAGTTCGGTGGCAACAAAGGAATGAGAAAAAGACAGATTAAGAGAAAAAGTGGGACCAGGTGGCCATCACTTCATTACTCTGATCATCCACACTATTTACTGATTACAATGACATTGATCTATAGGGTAGGGGTGGAGTGATGGTGGGATGAATCAGTGAGCCAGAAATGAATCAGTGGCTGGAACTTGTGTATCATTCTAAGGATTGATAACAGTGGCTGTTTGGGAGTTTCACAAAACAAGAACATGTGGTTATCTTTAGCTTATTATCTACGTACAGCTGATGGAACTTGGGCCTTGCAAGGAGCCTACAAGACTGGCTATGTCATACTGCTATGAAGGGGTTTTACATCCTTGAGCACAATATTTATGGTAACAGAGCCTTGGTCACCTTGCACAGGAACATGAGGCATGGAGAGACCTTCCTCCTCAGAGGCTTCCTGCAGCCTTCCACAGTTTGGTGTTCCTTGTTTATATGTTACTCATAACCAATTTGTGTAGGCACTGTAAGTCCTTTCTCCTTTGCTGTTTTTCCCAACAGTTGGCCAAGCTTGTCTCAAACTCCTGACCTCAAGTGATCTGCCTGCCTTGGCCTCCCAAAGCACTGGGATTACAGGCATGAGCCACCATGCCCTGGTTGATAGAAATTTACCAGCACACCATTGTCTCCATTTCACATTAGCTGTGAGAACTTGGGAAAATTGCTCACTCCCCCTCATGCTACTGTTGTGGGGAAGAACCCTCGATAATAACAGATATTTAGTGGTTAATCCAGGTTCTGCCCCATAATGATCTTTTCATGTGTATATCTGTTATCTTCTCTTGCCCAGCAACAATCCTGCTGCCATTCATTCTTTCTTAAATTTGCACTCGTTTTGGAACAGATTATACTTGCATATGGTGAAAATTCAAAAGGTAAAAAATGCTATAGAGTGAAAAATCAAATCTTCCCACCAAACCATCCCCAGACATCCAGTTTCCTTCCCTAGAGGAAAACACTGTTATGTTTTGTCGTTTATCCTTCCAGAGACAGTCTATGAATTTAGAAAATATACATGCATGCACATATAGTCTGTTTACAACATGTATGATGATATACTATATATATTATTTCCTATCTTGTTTATTCATTTAATAAAGTATATTGCAGAGCTTTCCAGAACAGTGCGGATAGTTCCGTGCAGACTGGGCACAGTATGCTCATGAATAGGCATAGTGTAATCGATGTAACCAGTTCCCTATTGTTGGATGTTTAGGTTGTTTTTAATCTTTTTTTTTAACAGTGCTGCAAAGAGTACTCTTGTATGTGACATTTTGCACATATCTTTATTGGTTTTCTGATATTTTGTTTCAAAAAATATTTGTTGATGGAAATAAGCTCAGTGTGATTCTTGCACATGATCACAGCTAGTTCAACAAACTCACTAAAATATTTACTGAGTGTTTACTCTATGTTAAATATTAATTAAAAGTATATACTGAGGGATGGAAGAAGAGTGTTGATTTTACTTAAAAAGAGCATTAATAATCTAAGGGAGATGATGTTTTTTAACTCTCATGAAATGAAGAAAAGAGGCTACATGACAAAGTGAAATTAAGAAGCAGAAACAAGGAAATAAAAATTTCACTTAGTCGATGGCATGTGACATGGCTGGCTACCATCTGCCTCTTAAAATTCTCTTCTCTGGGACAGAGAAGCATATGGAGACTCACATCATGAATTTTAGCTTCAGAATGACCACAGGTATAAGTCAGGAAACCCAAGAGGACCCATAGACCCTCTGAAGTAAGTGGACTGCTCCTGCAGAACCCAGGAAACACCCAAATACTATGAGTGCTCAAACCACAGAAGTGGGAAAGGGAGTTCTTCCACCCCTGAACCCACCTCCACTCCACTGGGAAAAATGAAGGTGTTACTTATGCTCTGAATGAAGAGACCCCGAAACAGGCTTTGTATTAGCAACATGACTGTTTATTCACCCAGTGCAGGTGGGCTGAGTCCAAAAAGACAGTCAGCGGAAAGTGGTGGGATAGGAGTTCGTTTTACAGGTTTGGGGTAGGCAGTGGAAAGTTACAGAAGTTACAGTTCAGGGTGGTTTTTGCAAGCCAGGAGGGTGTCATAGGGTCTGGAGTCACAAGATTGTCCTATCAGTTGAGCAAGGTCGGTTACAAAGTTCAGTTGCCTTATCAGTTGAGGCAGGAATAAGGAATAATAGAAGAATGTCTCAAAGTTAATTAGGCACTGCAGGGATTGGTCATTCTTCTCCTTTTGTGGTTTTCCAGTTACTTCAGACTTTCTAGTTCCAGGAACTCATCTGGAGGTGAACATGCAGGTCACAGAAGTTACCAGGCAGTCCATGGCACAATCAGTTGGCCTAAAAGGCCTTATAGCAGGTCTAGCTTGTGGGAGAAAATTCTGACCGTACCTGGAGCTGAGTCATTTCAGAGAGCCATGAAATTCAAGGGTAGAGGAAGGAGGAGGAAAGGCCCTGGGAATTGCTGGGTCCCCAAGCAGGCCATTCCTGCCTGGTATTGCAGGGATCCTTCAGGAGGGCTGTCAGCAGTGCAGAGAAAACACCACAGGAAGAAGGAAGTCTCCAGCTGAACTTTGTAACATTTGAACCCATGGAGAAGCCTCCTGGCCAGAACTCCAGGGAGAGTGCAAATCTGGCCTGCAGACTCCACAGGTAGGGGAAGAACTAGAGCCCTTTTCTTTTGCAGATGGGAGGTGGGTAACCTGGGGCAAGATCTCAGCCCTGATTGTCCACTGCCTGGAAACAGAGTCTGTGCTATTAGGTGGGGCACAGTGGGAGTGAGACCAGCGCTTCAGATTGTGTGGGAGCTGGATGAGGCCTGTGACTGTCAGCTTTCCCTACACTTCCCTGACAACTTGTATGACTCAGAAGAGGCAATCATAATCCTCCTAGGTACACAACTCCACTGACCTAGACACCTCACCCCCATTCCCCACAGCAGCCACAGCAAAACCTGCCCAATGAGAGTCTGAGCTCAGACACACCTACCCTGCCCCCACCTGAAGCTCCTTCCCTACCCATCCTGGTAGCTGAAGACAAAGGGCATATACTCTTGAGAGTTCTAGGGCTTTGTCCACCACCAGTTCTTCCCCATACTACACAGCTGATGCTCTCTGGAAAGTGCCACCTCCTGGCAGGAGGCCAACCAGCACAAAACCAGAGCATTAAATCACCAAAGCTAAGAACCCTCACAGAGTCCACTTCACCCCGCTGCCACCTCCACTGGAATAGGTGCTGGTATCCACAGTCGAGAGAGCCGTAGATGGTTCACATCACAGGACTCTGGGTAGACAACCCCCAGTACCAGCTTGGAGCCCAGTAGACTTGCTGGGTGGCTAGACCCAGACGAGAGATAACAATCTCTATACCTTGGCTCTTAGGAAACCACATCCCTAGGAAACGGGGGAGAGTACTACATCAAAGGAACATCTTGTGGGACACAAGAATCTGAAAAACAGCCTTCAGCCCTAGACCTTCCCTCTGACAGAGTTTACCCAAAGAAGAAGGAACCAAAAAGCCAACTCTGGTAATATGACAAAACAAGGCTCTTTCACACCCCAAAAAATCACACTAGTTCACCAGCAATGGATCCAAACCAAGAAGAAATCCCTGATTTACCTGAAAAAGAATTTAGGAGGTTAGTTATAAGCTCATCAGGGAGGTACCAGAGAAAGGTGGAGCCCAATGCAGGGAAATCCAAAGAAACAATTCAAGAAATGAAGGGAGAAATATGCAAGGAAATAGCATAAAGAGAAAACAATCAAAACTTCAGGAAACACTGGACACACTTATAGAAATGCAAAATGCTCTGGGAAGTCTCTCAGCAATAGAATTGAACAAGTGGAAGAAAGAAACTCAGAGCTCAAAGACAAGGGCTTCGAATTAACCCAATCCAACAAAGAGAAAGAAAAAAAGAATATGAAAATATGAACAAAGCCTCCAAGAAGTCTGGGATTATGTTAAATTACCAAACCTAAGTATAATCAGTGTTTCTGAGGACGAAGAGAAATCTAAAAGTTTGGAAAACATATTTGGGAGAATAATTGAAAAATAATTCCCTGGTTTTGCTAGAGACCTAGACTTCCAAATATAAGAAGCACAAAAAATACCTGGAAAATTCATTGCAAAAAGATCATCACCTAGGTAAATTGTCATCAGGTTATCTAAAGTTAATACTTACAGCCAACTGATCTTCAACAAAGCAAACAAAAACATAAAGTGGGAAAAGGGTACCATTTTCAACAAACAGTGCTGGGATAATTGTCAAGTCACATGCAGGAGAATGAAACTTGATCCTCATCTCTTACCTTATACAAAAATAAGCTCAAGATCTATTAAGGACTTAAATCTAAGACCTGAAACTATAAAAATTCTAGAAGATAACATGGAAGAAACCCTTCTAGACCTTGGCTTAGGCAAGGGTTTCATGACCAGACTTACTTAACCTAAAGAGTTTTGCACCTCAAAAGGAACAGTCAGCAGAGTAAACAGACAACCCACAGAGTGGGAGAAAATCTTCACAATCCATACATCTGACAAAGGACTAATATCCAGAAAAACAAACAAACAAACAAAAATCTCACCAAAAAGTGGGCTAAGGATATGAATAGACAATTCTCAAAAGATGTACAAGATGGACAAAAGGCCAACAAACATGAAAAAATGTTCAATATGATCAGGGAAATGCAAATCAAAACCACAGTGGGAAACTACCTTACTCCTACAAGAATGGCCATAATCAAAAAATAAAAAAAATAAAGAGGTTGGCATGGACATGGTGATCAGGGAACACTTCTACACTGCTGGTGGGAGGGCAAGCTACTACAGCCACTATGGAAAACAGTGTGAAGATTCCTTAAAGAGCTAAAAGTTGAACTATCATTTGATTCAGCAATCCCAATACTGGGAAACTACCCAGAGGAAAAGAAGTCAGTATGCGAAAAAGATACTTACACACACATGTTTATAGCAGCATGATTTGCAATTACAAAATTGTGGAACCAACCCAAATGCCCATCAAACATGAGTGGATAAAGAAACTGTGGTATATATATACAATGGAATACTACTCAGCCATAAAAAGGAATAAATTAATGGCATTCACAGTGACCTGGATGAGATTAAAGATTATTATTCCAAGTGAAGTAAGTCAGGAATGGAAGCCCAAACATTGTATATTCTCACTGATATGTAGGAGCTAAGCTATGAGGATACAAAAGCATAAGAATGATACAATGGACTTTGGGGACTTAGGGGAAAGGGTGAGAAGTGGGCATGGGATAAAAGACTACAAATAGGGTGCAGTGTATACTGCTTAGATAATTGGTGTACCAAAATCTCACAAATCATCACTAAAGAACTTACTCATGTAACCAAACACCACCTGCTCCCCAATAACCTATAGAAAAATAAATAAATTAAAATAAATAAATTTTCTGGTAACCAAAATAAATAAATAAAATTCTCTCCCCAACTTTGCTTCCAGGAAACTCCTCTTTCCAGACTTTCCCGGGGCTGCTTTTACTGTTCCTTCTGATTTTCTTTTTAGTCTCCTCCTTCACTTCTTAGTCCTTCACCATCCATGTTGGACAGAGCTGTCCTCAGGCCTCGGTGCACCTCAGGACACACACTTGCCTTCAGTGGCCCCATCCACAATGGCTTCCATCACCAGCATCCCAGATCAGGTCACTCTTCTCACATAGCAATTGATTTGCTGAACAGATTCACTTCCCTGTCCTTCAAGTTCAGTATGAGCCAAAGGGAAGTAAGCATCTTTCCTTAAAAATTTGTTCCGTCTCTTGTAGTCTGGAGTTCTCCATCTATCTGCCCAGTTGCCCAAGCCAGTAACTTGGCAGTAAATTGAATGCTCTTCCTACCCTTCCTCCAGCATCCAGTCACCAAGGTCTGACAATTCCGCAACTTTATATTTGTTTTTCTGTCCTCTTCTCCTACAGTCACTTGTTTCAAAACTTGACATCTGGATGGTACAAGGACTCAGCCTTCGAATATGACCTTGCTTCCTCCCAACACGCTGGCCGTGTTTCCCTGCGTGCTGCTATCACTACATTTCCCTCCAGGTCACCATGTAGCTTACAGTCAAATTCCAGTGTGTGGCTTCATTGCAGGACTCCCTTC
Organism: Cebus imitator; assembly: GCF_001604975.1. Lineage (NCBI taxonomy): Eukaryota > Metazoa > Chordata > Mammalia > Primates > Cebidae > Cebus > Cebus imitator. The sequence continues at coordinate 6,116,485 of NW_016107380.1, forward strand.
ATGACTGGCCCCTGGCTGCCTCTCTAGCCTCTACCATTGTCCCACATGGGCTTCCCTCTCTACCGCAGAATCAAAATGCATGCAGATCCTGGAACACGTTCAACCCTTTCCCTTTATCATCTGCTTCAAATTTCCTTCCCTTCTTTTTTTGCCCACGTCAAATCCAAAACTTAAGCCACATTTTGCATTCTCCAGAAAGTCTTCCTTGACCTTCAGTCTGATCACATATTCTTCTCCTGTTTTCCTATAATGCCAAGTGTGGCATTTGCAGGCAACCGTAATTGCTAATTGGCTTAAGTGTCTTTCCTGCCAATTTTTGAGAGACAGTGATCTATCAAACTTGTATTTTCTCAAGTTTACTCATATCTGCCCTCAGGCTAAT
>NW_016107380.1:6117028-6128675 GCF_001604975.1 Cebus imitator
GGGAGGGGAGGGGAGGGGAGGGAAGTGGAGGGGAAGGAAGGGGAAGGGAAAGGAGCAGAGAGGAGGGGAGGGGAGGGGAGGGGAGAGAAGGGAGAAGAAGGGGGAGGAGAAGAAGGACAAGGAAAAAAGTGACATTTTTTACTGAGATGGAAGGCCTGACATAAAGATGGCCTTGGATGTAGATAAGCTTGTTGATGTAGCTTGCAGTCAAGGTTTGGAGAGTTTACCTTTGGTGCCCCACTTCCTCTATGAAATGCTAAATAAATTTGTCTTCTGAGTAGGGTGCTAGAAGAAAGTGATCAAAGCTTGAAATAGATATGGTGAGGAATGGGGAAAGGCGTCAATTCAGAACATAAGGTTAGACTTCCAGGCAGCATCAATGGCCTGGCTGAGGCTGCAGACCCTGAATTTATAGCAGCTCCAGCCACCAAGTTTTTCTATGGACTCTGTGTTGGGTCTCCCCTGTGACCAAAACCTTCTTCTTCTTTATTGCTGTGAGAAACTCCATAGCATGTTGACTGTCCAGAAGTAACAGAAATCAGTCAGGAAACTTATCTATAGGGTTGTCTACAGCCTTTGCCCTTCAAGGCAGAGATACTCATAAAACTCAGTAGCCTCCAGGGCCTGGCTTCCTTGCCTCCCTTAGGGCTTTCCCAGAAGGCAATGTACCTGGACATACCCCAGAGAGAATGTCACAGCTTAGGACATTCTACTTGCTGGGTGACCGGATCATTACCTGCTTGACTTTGAGCCTCCTTTCCAAATGACTGTGACATCCATTCTAAAATTTATGTTGATACAAGAATAGAGATCGCCTAGCCTAGAATAATTATCCATTCAACAAAAATTGGCCGTTAAAAAATGTAAGCAGCCTGGCCCATGTGTTCTCCATCTCTCTAAGAGCAGTTGGTGCTGCCACATTTGGCGCTTAGCTCCAAGTCCCTTTATGGCGGCTGTGTAAGGTCACAGAAAGCCATATACAAAAGGATCCCAGAGAAACTGAATCTGGTAATTTTGTACATCCATAGGGTTAAGAGCTGGAAAGAAACAGCTCTCAATTTTATTGGCTTGCTTCATTGAGGGGACAGCTACCTCTCTCAAATTGCATCTAATAGTTTCCTACTAAAATATTCATCAACCTGCTCTTGGCGGGGCATCGATTCCTATGCCTAGGATTCCAACAATTTGTAAAAAGTACTGCTGGAAGACGTATTGCTGGAAGACGTACTGCTGGAGTATAATCCTTCATAGCCAGGAGTTAAGATTGCATTTGATTACTTAGGCGACAGAACTGGAAATATCATTCAGATCTCTAAAACAAACCTATGCCTCGTAAATGAGGGTGGTACCTGCAGGTTCTCTGATTCCAAAAGGCAAGAAAGGTGGTAAAAATGCTTATGGAAAATAAAACTATGACAATGAAATAATGTACAGAGGGTGTTCTTTAAGGAGAAGGTATCAGGGATTTCAGCCATCTCTCTCTCTCTCTCTCTCTCTCTCTCTCTCTCTCTCTGTCCTCTAGTGTGGGATGGGTTGGCTATACAGAAGATTATTCAGAGAAAACTCTGAAGCCCAAAAGCTGCCTTTCCTGGCAGATTCACCATGGACTTGGTGCTTACCCCAGAGCAGCATTTACAGCGTCCCCACATTTACTGCAACTCTAGTTCGGAGCTGCCAGTAGGGGGTTAATATAAGCCCCAGTCGACACAATACTAGAGGCATTCACATATGAAGCCTACAGTTGCTGCATGGGCACATTTGGCCCACGTTTCCAAAGAGGCAGTAGCTGTTACTGCAGAGAGCACACTGCCTGCCACTGCTGGACCATTAGTATGGAAATGAGGCATGTGTGTGACAGGTGGCCTTACAACCAACACAATTAACTTTCTCCATTAGCTGACGCTCTGACAAAACAGATGCAGCATCAATAAGTACCCCCCTTCCCTACAGAAAAGGAACGACACATTGCAAACCCCATATTTATAAGGAGGAGCAGGATAATTTCTTCTGTACACACAAAGTGGACGGCACTGGAGTTTGCTTTTGTCTTCTTGAGGTGGTTATTTATTTTTTACATTTACCTTCTATTAATATTGCAGTGCCTCTGTGGGTTAATTAGGGCTCCTGAAGTTTTCAAAAAGGAAGTCATCACAGAAGAAGGAAGAGGAAAGTTGGAAAAACCAAACTGGAATTCTTTACTTTGGAAAGGACGGTGTTAACTGATGTAGCTGTCAAGGGAATGGAGCAGATTTCAGAGTTTTGCACTAGTTCTTACGAGAAGCATCAATACTAATTAGCAGAATCTTAGAACCTGGAATGTTGAAGAACCATGTGGCTTAACAAGAAATGTTGAAAGTAAAATGGAATACTATAATCTGGGTAAAGAAATTGCTTTCAGAAAATTTTCTCTGCGTTTTACAAAGGACAACAAAGAGAAATCTAAGACTTGGGACTCCCCGGATTCTAGACTCATAATAATTACTTAGCAGTGATGTATAGTATATTTTTCTAATTATGTACACATCCTTTATTTTATTTTTTATTTTTTTAATTTTTTTAGATGGAGTCTCTCTCTGTTGCCCAGGCTGGAGTACAGTGGTACCATCTCAGCTCACTGCAACCTCTGCCTCTTCTGTTCAAGCAATTCTCCCGCCTCAGCCTTCTGAGTAGCTGGGATTACAGTCACCCACCACCACTAGGCTAATTTGTGTATATTTTTGGTAGAGACAGGCTTTCACCATGTTGGCCGGGCTGGTCTTGAACTTCTGACCTCAGGTGATCCGCCTGCCTTGGCCTCGTCCAGTGTTTTGAAGTGCCTTTGGATACAAAACTATATTTCAGCAGAAGAAATGAAACTCTGATAACTTTGTTGTCATTTCAAAAATAGAATATTTAATATTTAATATTTAATATTCATGGACCATTGCATATTACAAGGGAGAAATTCGTTCTCAAAAAATAGCCTATAAAAGATTTAAAATTTTCATTATAACATTCTTTTAGAAACTATGATATTTATTATCTTTCTTGTGTTACCGATCCCACATGGACTAGATCAATCATCTAGAAAAAGTCTTGTTTACCCACCTCAATGAAAGGTCACTAATGTTTTCTGCTGTGTGGCTGAGGCGTCTTGGTAGAAGCCTGAATATGAAAAATTTATCAAATGTCTCCTGGTAGAGGAGGAGCTCAGTCCTGCCCCTTGTTCTGATATTGAGAAAGGTCAAAAAGTGAACTTTGCCTTCCATTGTGAACTGCCATAGGCTCTCAGAACAAACAGACACTGAAGGTTAAAGGGAAAGTGATGTGGATTGATTCAGGTTCTTAACCTCACTCACTATAGCCTCTTCAAGACTCAGTTCCATCACTTGTAAGATAGGAATAAAGTCACACCTTATAGGATGATTAAGAGGAAAAATTCTATGAGATGACGCATGCAAACTGATTGGTTCATTTCAAATGTTCAATGACTAGATAATTTTGAAGGAGAGGTGGGAGAGTCTCAGACACTACACATTTCAAATAGCCCCTCTTAGGCCAGGCAAGGTGGCTCACACCTGCAATCCTAGCACTTTGGGAGGCTAAGGCAGACGGATCACCCCAGGTCAGGATTTGAAAACCAGCCTGACCAATATGGAGAAACCCCATCTCTACTAAAAATACAAAATTAGCCGGCCATGGTGGCGCATGCATGTAATCCCAGCTACTCAGGAGGCTGAGGCAGGAGAATCACGTGAACCTGGGAGGTATAGGTTTTGGTGTGCCAAGATTGTGCCACTGCACTCCAGCCTGGGCAACAAGGGCGAAATTCTGTCTCAAAAACCAACAACAACAACAACAAAATAGCCATTCTTCCTCCACAGTAGAATTACCTGGGGAGCATTTTTAAATTGCCCTTATCTGGGTCTCCACAAATGGGTGAAATAATGATGTTAAGGAAGGGGGTCCAGATATCAGCATTAAAGAAAAAAGTCTTTCCCAAATTATTCTAATCTGCATTTAGGCTTGAGAAGCATTGCCTTAGGTGGTCTGAAATTTCTTTCCCTCTCTTTCCCATCCTCAGTCCAACAGCAACCATTTCCTACTCATTTTTCTCCTGCATCTTTTCATCGGCCTTATCCCAGCCAGCACCCCCACTTCAAGTCTCTCTCTGATAGCTGAACTGCTGCAATGCACAGCCTCCTCACTGGTGTTTTTAACCCTGAATATTCCATAATAATTATACACATTGCAAGATAAGTATTCCTAAAAGGTATCTTTGATCTCATTACAACCCCATTAACAAATGTCAGTGGCTCACTGTTGCCTAACAACTATCGTCCAAACTAGAGATCCAAAAATATGATGGAAATATGCATGAATGCATTAGAAATTAGACACTGATCAGAGGTCATACCGTGTGGGCTATGGAAATGCAGAGCTTAATGTCCTTTTTCCGATCTCTCCTTGACTTTGGAAATCCAGTCCATCCTTTCCTGCCTAACTCCTCCACAATGCCATCCCTGCCATCATCACCCTTGGCTGGAACAGGAGGACCAGCCTTCCTGGTTTGCTCCATACTGAAGGTTTTCCCGGGACATAAAACTTCCAATGCTTTTATGTCCTACACACAAACCTAATCCAATAAATATATATTAAGCACCTTCTTGTTTGCAAGTTTTTGTGTCATGTCCCAGGGATGATACACGAGGAACAGAACATAGTACAAAGCAGGAATATGAAACAGAACATGGCAAACAATCTAAGAGGAAAAATGATCTCAGAGAAAAATTGTTCCACATTGTTGACAGGGAGAGATATCCAGGTGAGATATTGAGTGTCATCACCCATGACACTCACGAGGGAGCCAATGGGTGAAGATGGGGAATGAGTGAACAAATTAATGACTTATTCCTAGAAAACATTTTATTGCCTTTTTGTTGACTTTATTTACAGTGATTAATTCTGTAATTTTTATTCCTGATTCTAATATCTAGGTTTTATCCAATAATTTATCCAAATATTCCTATTTGCTTCCTTCTCCTAAATGAGGGACTCGCAACATGTAAGTATTGATGAGATGACTTTAATTGAGACTAGAAAAGCTGATCTAGCTTCCCATTTATTAACTCACGATTAGGTAGACTCTTAAAACCCAACAGTCAGCTGTGACATTAGGACATTTCTGCTAAACATGATATGAAAGTCAGCATCTTTAAAACGGCCTTTAAAAATATTTTACTTTACAACATTGTAATCCTTGTGTTTCAAGAAATCACTGCATGCTTTCAGAAAATGTGCTAAAAAGCCTGAATAAGTATTGTGTCAAATGTTAGGGCTAAAAATGAGTGCAAAGGTTAAATAGCAAAGTGAATGGTGTTCTACAGAAAATTTCTGGAAATACAGGAGTCATAACAGGAATTTAGTTAAAAGTAAATGTAATTCTGGTTGGATTAAGTAAAGTTTGTTGAGTTTTAAAGCAAAATGCCAGTGTGCTCAGCACTGTTAATTTCTAGAGGTAAAAAAAATTCAAAGCCACTCATGATAGAAGATATTTATAGCCTTTAAATTCAAGAAAAACCCACTGGCATTAGGGACTTAACCTAACCTTATCAGACACCTTATACAGATAGAAAAATTGATATTGCAGAAAATCACTCCAACGATTGTATGTTTTGTTCATAGTTTAAAAGAAAAGAAAAGGACACAAATGTTTTATCCAAACAAAGCTTTTTCAAAAACAATTATTAACTAGAGGATTACATCTCCTGCCTCTAGAACATGTCATGTTTGAGATTACATAAATTTTTTTTGAGACAGAGTCTTCTCTGTCACCCAGGCTGGAGTGCAGTGGCACAATCTTGGCTCACTCCAACCTCCGCCTCCCGGGTTTAAGCGATTCTCCTGCCTCAGCTTCCCGTGTAGCTGGGACTACAGGCATCTGCCACCATGCCTGACTAATTTTTGTATTTTTAGTAGAGATAGGGTTTTACCATGTTGGCCAGGCTGGTCTCAAACTCCTGATCTCAGGTGATCTGCCTGCCTTGGCTTCCCAAAATGCTGGGATTACAGGCGTTAGCCACCATGCTCGACTGCGATTATATTTTAAATGTTCATTTCTGCAGATGCACAGGTGCTATGGCAGAGTAGTGACAGCAGAGGACCTGGATTTGGTGCTTCCACCAGCAGGGTGTCCTTCTCACCTGACAGCAAGAAGAGCTAGCATTTTGCCAGCACTGTTCTGCTTCCTTTCACATTTAGCAAACCTGGTCTACTTCTCTTTGGAGGCTGTATGCATGAATACCTTTCTTTTATTTTCTTCAAAGGGGGACTATGCCTACCTTTCCTCTAAGTCTACCATTTTTTTTAAGTTGTGTTAAAATATACATAACAAAATTTACTATCTTAACTATTTTAAGTATTTAGTTTAATAGTGTTTAGTACATCTACATTGTTATGCAACCAATCTTCGGTGAGTTTCATCTTGTAAAACTGAAACTCTCTGCCCATTAAACAATATCTCAGCCCCTCCTCCTCCCACCCTGTGACAGTCACCCTACTAACTTTTGTTTCTATGAATTTGCTACTTTGTATTTCTATCAGTTGAACTGCTTTAGGTATCTCATACAGGTGAAATAATAAGGTCTTAATCTTTGTGTGACTGGTTTATTTCACTCAACATCATGTCCTCAAGCTTCATCTATGTTGTAGCATATCAGAATGTCCTTCCTGCTTAATGCTGAAAAATACTCCATTGTACGTCTATACCGCATTTTGTCTACCTGTCCATCCAACAGTGAATACTTGCATTGCATCCATCTTTAGGCTATTGTGACTAACACTTCAATGAACATGGGTATGTTGAATCTATTCTTGACTTCAGGTTTGGCCATCCTCTTGAACATGTGTTTGTCCTTTGGTTATAGTAAACTTAAGAGCTTCTCCACTTTAGAAGGGGTAATGTTTCAGGGATTGGTGAGGACCAAACTCATATATCCATTTTATCTCCTTTGTGCCCTGATCCGATCTCCATGTGGACTGGCAGCACAGGATGGCAGTCAGCGTCCTCTCTGTTTCAGGACAAGTGGCCTGGGAGTCCGCAGTCCCTTCCCTTTTGTTTCCGTCTTCCCACTACCTGAGGGCTTCTCTCTTATTTCTGCACTAAGGGATCATGGGTTTAAATCTTAGAAAACAAACAGCTCTTCAGGAAAAATGTTCCTCTTCATACTGCTATTACACATTGTCCAAGTCTACAAAACATTTTGCATTTCGGCAACATCGACTTGGGCCTCACAACCATGTTAATGAGGGATTCCTCTCAATGGGTTGGTTGGCATAACTCAACTCTACCATTTTAACATGCATGACTCAATTACATAAGAGTTAGCTAATGAGCAATGGGGAAGAAGTTACAGGTTAAAACAAATGGTGCCTAAATGAATCAAGTGCCGCCTTTCAGATGCCCACCATTGAACAAAGACCTGGCAAGACATTTTCTCCACTGGGCATGAATCATCCAGATAAAAAGGGCAAACCAGGGCCACCTACGTTCAGAGATTGTACAGTATGACCTCGAGGCCCAACATCTACCAGAAGCTTCCTTGCAAAAGGCCAAACTCCAAAGAATAAAAGGGCTTACACATCAGCATTAAATAATTCTCTTAGAGATGCAAATTTCTAATTAGTTACTGTGGCAACTGTAGAGGCCTAGAAGTAAGCCCCTTACACAATGAACCTGAGAGTTTACTTTTTTGATTTACTGCAGGCCTGCAAGAAGCAAGGAGGAGGAAAATAAATATTGCTTTAACTGTGACAAGAGAATAAAGTACAACAAGTGAAGGGATTTCATCCTTTTGTTGAAATTCCTGCAGGTCTAAGAGCGACATTATACTTGACACACAGTCTTGCTGCAAAGAGAAGCCAAATTCTCAAAGGCCTGATAAAATCATCATTATTATCAACCTGACCCAAACACAGACTATGTGTTAACTTACACTGACATTTTTACCTCTTTAAAGTGAATATGGTCTAAGACTGTTTCAAAAGAGCGTGAAGTGTTTTTGGTTTATTTTGTGTGATAGGTCTTTGTTCTTTTTAAAGTTGTATATGGTTCTTTAAACTTTTTATTTAATATGGAGAAAACAAAATCTATATGTTGCTGGGATACTTATTGGAGAGTAATCTATTTCCTGCTTATTGGAGAGTAGTTTATTCTCAAACTTTGAGTACTACATAAAAAGAAAGGACAAAGTATTCACAAGAAAGTCTATAGAATATTAATTTTTATAAAGAGTTTATCTTCAGTTTATAAAGAGAAAGTTTGTCCCAGTACAATTGTTTTCTTAATTTTAGGACTAATTATTTAAATTAAAATTAACAGATAAACATATAAATGTTTTCCTCCATCTTTCCAGAAGCAAAAAAGAAAAGGATTATTGTTAACGAACTTCAGTAATATTTTCTCTGTAGAATATATTACTTTCATCTATCTTCTTTCCTAAATGTTGCAAGTCAAATTTAGAGTCCTAATAGTCGCTCAGGAATCTAAGTAAAACACTGCAATCTTCTGAATATGTTTGGATTGTGAACTCCTGTATTCAGTAAATAAGTAACTAACTGAAATACTAAATGGACTGAGAGAGCGTCAGGTTTAGATCACTTAAAGGAAACAAAGGAAAGGGAATCCTGCATGGCTTTTAAACATCTCACTGACACTCCATGCTCCCCTCCTCTCCTTCCTGCACACAAAAGTTCACCCTGTTACCGTCTCACTGGTTCTTCCCAAGCTCCAAAGCTTTCCACCCTTGTTCCTCATCAAACTTTGTCTGGTGTCTCACTCTTTTGGTATCTTACTCTGTGCTTGAATATTCTAACTTACACTTTTGTGTTAAGGGAAGGATAATGGCTTAGTGATTAATCCTCAGATTAGATATTTAGTGTTTAATAGGAGTTTCTAGATACACAGAAGCTTAACCCAAAGAAGTCACTTTATTTTATATAGAACAGGAACAATCACATACTTGGTTCATGACACATTCTTGTCATTAGTCCATGCAAGGCTCTCTTTTATTGTTTTTATTGAATAGTTGAGTAATGACCATGAATCTACCATCCAGCATGGAACTAGAATTTTGCCAAAAACCTCTATGTACTACCAATGTCGTTCTCTGTCCTATCCTCCTCCCTTCTCAAACCATGTCAATCACTATCCTCAATCTTGTTGGGTGATTGTAATACTCTTATCACAACTATATGTATTCCTAAAAAGTATATATATATATATATATATATTTTTTTTTTTTTTTCGAGACGGAGTTTCACTCATGTTACCCAGGCTGGAGTGCAATGGCGCGATCTCGGCTCACCGCAACCTCCGCTTCTTGGGTTCAGGCAATTCTCCTGCCTCAGCCTCCTGAGTAGCTGGGATTACAGGCACACACCACCATGCCCAGCTAATTTTTTGTATTTTTAGTAGAGACGGGGTTTCACCATGTTGACCAGGATGGTCTCGATCTCTTGACCTCGTGATCCACCCGCCTCGGCCTCCCAAAGTGCTGGGATTACAGGCTTGAGCCACCGTGCCCGGCCTGTTTTTTTTTTTTTAACTTTACAACTCTGTATGTCATCTCTAGAAACCTATGTTCCCTTTCAGTGTTATCTTGCTAAGATTTATGCATAATACCACAATGCTGTGATACACTCATTCACTCATTTGGCTTATCTAATATTATGCTGTATAAATATGCCGCATCAATTTGTATAAACTATTTGCTACTATAAAAAATGCCAAAAACCTTTTCTACACATTTCCAGGTGTGCATGATACCTTAGTGGGATAGGAAATGCCAAGTCCAAAGATGTGTCATTTGTTTTTACAAAATAACGTTACAAATTAATGGCAAAATCTTTCCAAATTGCCTGTGCAATTTACACTCTCATGAACAACATGAGCAAGATTTATATCTTACATCCACTCCACCATTAGATATTGCCAGATTTGTTTTCCTTGCAAAATAAATTTAGTATGAAAAACTATAATGTTAGCTAACTACATTACCAAAATGGGATTGCTCCTCCACAATTTAAAGGTGTAGATCAAGTAAGTGCAATGCTTGTTTGCTCGTAGTAGGAGGTATGAGGCTCAACTACTGATTCTCTATCTTAGAGGGATTATCCCAGCAAATCCAAGATCCCTGGACCACTGAAATTAAATGTATTATATTATGAATCAGTCCTTGAAGCTTCATTGGATTTATCTTCTATTCTGTAACACTTTACTAGGATATATCTGGCATTTGCCACTTTCTTCTTCACAGGTCCAATTTGCAGTATGTCATCAGTGTAATGCCCTAACATAGCATTATGTGCACTGTGAAGGATTGGGGGCCTTGAAGACTATATCATGATGGCAAGCAGGAGAATTAACTGCCCTGGAAAAACAGAGTGAACATGTACTGCTGCCATTGTCAGAGAAAGGCCAACTTTTTTTGATCCTCCCTGCTGATAGAATAAAAAATAATGCATATAACAGATCAATATGCTGTGTTGATCTGTTGCTATAAAGATACAACATTCGTAATAGCATTTGCATTGTACCCTTCGAAAATCAGACAGATCATAGCAAACGATCCTAGTAATCCACTGTCATTTGCTATGATCTATCTGATTTTTGAAGGGGACAGAGTGACTACCAGCTTTCCTTGACTTGTAGTTGCGTCATTCCAATCTCTGCCTTTGTAATCACGCTGCCTCTTCCTTTTACGTGTGTAATCTGAAGTGCTGCCTAAAAGTGGCTGGTAAGCTGGAAAATACTGAGCACTATATAAATGAAAGCTTGCCATTATTATAGATATTTGGTGCTCAGGATATAGCAGTTAGGCAGGCAGTAAAAAAGATCAGCCCTCATGTTCACATTCTAGTTGGAGAAATAATTATAAGCAGATAAGTAAAGAAATCTATACTGTAAAAGATCGGCTGGGCACAGTGGCTCACACCTGTAATCCCAGGACTTTGAGAGACCAAGGTGGGCGGATCACCTGAGGTCAGGAGTTGGAGACCAGCCTGGCCAACATGGTGGAACCATATCTCTACTAAAAATATAAAACTTGGGAAGATGGCGAGCCTGAGGCGGACAATGGCGGAGCTGGGTGAAGCCGATGAAGCGGAATTGCAGCACTTGGTGGCTGCTGAAGGCGCAGCTCACCACACAGGTACGTCACTTCATGGAGCTACGTTGGGATAAATGTGTGAAGAAGCCAGGGAGTCGCCTTGATTCTCGTATGAAAAATTGTCTCTCCAGCTGCGTAGACATCACTCTTGCCATCACCAGTCAGTTTGCCCAGATTGTACAGAAAGCAGGGCAGTGGGCCATCCCCTGGGAGAATGATAGAAGCAGAGGACTTGTTATTAAGCAGACTGAAGGGCCAATAGGGGAAGGTTGTCAGTCCACTGTCAGATGAGCGTCAGGCTGTTATCAAGTCTGCTGGTGCTGAAAAGTAAAAGATGAAATGTAAAAAAAAATAAAACATAAAATTAGCCGGGCCTGGTGGTACATGCCTGTAATCCCAGCTATGCTTGAACCCAGGAGGCGAAGGTTGCATTGAGCTGCGATCACGCCACTGCACTCCAGCCTGGGTGACAGAGTGAAACTCTACCTCACACACACACA
>NW_016107380.1:6129633-6133935 GCF_001604975.1 Cebus imitator
AAAAAAAAAAAAAAAAAAGATGTAGTTGGATCCTGGGTATTTTTCAAGTAACAACCAACAGGACGTAACAATGGGTCCCATTTAGGACATGAAAGAATGAAAAATGTCATGGATGACACCAAGATTTTTGCCCTGAGACAACCAACAAACAATAGAGCAGGTACAATTGTGCAGGTCGTACACTGCACAAGGCAACACATTAAAGACGATGCTGATTACATTATAGGCACGCTCATTTCTACATTTATTACTATATTTTTCTATCAAATAGCACTAAAATGTTCTTTCTAACCAAATATATATCACAATAATTTTCTAAAAGATGGAAATAAAGTACCTTGTGGTACATTACTAGGGCAGCCAGAAAGGGTTAATACTCACTTTAGAAGTGAGGGTACTAAAAAGCACATATGCCATGGACTAATGTGGAACCAAACTTTTCACTTTACATACATTTTCTTTTCAAATTAAAATTTTTAAAAAATGAGTTGTATCATTCTATAACTAATGGAACTTAATCTTTGGGCAACCAGAGAAACCAAACTCTTTCTCTGTCTCTGTTTGCTGAGTTTGTTTTTTGTTTGTTTTTGTTTCTTTGTAGTGTCAAGTCCACAAGGCTGTATCTTTAGGATAACGTATACCTATTGGGAGTTTTATAAAATTATTTAGTGCATAGTATTACTAAAATCTGTTTCTATAGCCTCTTTTAAAGTATAATGCTTGTAAAAAATTTTTTTAAGGAAAGCATATTATTTCATAAAAGGGAAAACGTGAGGGTTTAAACATATAAAGTATTATCAATAAACCAACAACAAAAAAGCTTGGCTGATCCTTATTTCATCTAATATTTAAATTTAGCAAGAGTTGGCGTGACTAGGTTATGTACTGTCTATAAAATAAGGGAAAATGCCTTTCTGCAAAACACATACACATCACACACATCCTCTTATTCTGTACATCATGAAATGCTCTGGTTTTCTTGGGAGGGGGAAACTGTTGCCTTAATGCGGTGTATGAAATCTATATAAATTAAATGACACCCTTCCTTTAAAAAACACTAGGAAAAAGATACCATTTATTTTACTAATAGCTTTCAAATGGAAATATGAAATTGGTGAGTTACTTATCTTTATACTTATTTGCAAGCTATATTAGCATTCATTGAAATATTTGGGTAAGTAAATTAGTTTTCTTTGAAAACTTTACTTGGAAACTTCCTGACTTCAGAATGTTTCATTTTCAAGATTAATGGTGCATTTCTAACCTATTAATCGCTGTAAATAAAAACTGTTTTCTGATATAACAGTGATATGTTAGTTTTGTCGTACTTGAAAAAAATTTCAGGGCAAGGCAAGTGAGTGGCTCACACCTGTAATCCCAGCACTCTGGAAGGCCGTAGTAAGTGGATCACTTATGTCCAGCCTGGCCAACATGGCAAAACCCTATCTCTACTAAAAATACAAAAATTAGCTGAGCATGGTGGCATACACATGCCTGTAGTATCAGCTACTTGGGAAACTGACTTAAACCTGGAAGATAGAGGTGGCAGTGAGCTATTATGCCACTGCACTCGAACCTGGGAGACAGCATGAGGCTCTGTCTAAAAGAAAGAAAGAAAGGCCAGGTGCAGTGGTTCACACCTGTAATCCCAGCACTTCGGGAAGCCAAGGCAGGCGGATCACCTGAGGTCAGGAGTTCAAGACCAGCCTGGCCAACATGGTGAAACCCCATCTCTACTAAAATACAAAAATTAGCTGGGCATAGTGGCAGGCACCTATAATCCCAGCTACTTGGGAGGCCGTGGCAGGAGAATTGCTTAATTCAGGAGGCAGAGGTTGCAGTGAGCCAAGATTGTGCCACTGCACTCCAGTCTGGGAGACAGAGTGAGATTTTGTCTCAAAAAAGAAAGAAGGGAGGGAGGGAGGGAGGAAGAAGGAAGGAAGGAAGGAAGGAGGAAGGAAGGAAAGAAAGAAGGAAGGAAGGAAAGAAGGAAGGAAGGAAAGAAGGAAGGAAGGAAGGGAGGGAGAGAGGGAGGGAGGGAGGGAGGGAGGGAGGAAGGGAAGAAGGAAGGAAATTCCACTGGACTTTGTATTTCCACTAGTGGCTTCTGAAATACAGATAAGAGGATCTGCATTTCTAAGCTGGGAAAGCAACAGTTGGGAAGTAGTTTCTGTTCGGCCTCTACACACTCTTTATTGTACGAATTTCTTTGGGATGAGATTCAGGTAGGAATTTGATAAAAGTTATATATTTTTCCTGATTAAAAACTATATTAGATGAATACTCTAAAGGAGACATTAAGAAAATTCCATTTCTTTTTTTCATAATTAAACACTTATGAATAAATTTAACAAAGAGGTGAGACTTGTACAACTACAAAATATTGCTGAAAGAAAATGAAGATACCAGTAAATGGAAAGACATTCCATGTTCATGGATTGAAAGAAATATTGTTAAGATGTCACCACTACCCAAAATAATCTACAGATTCAATGCAATTCTTATCAAAATCCCAATGATAATTTTTGTAAAAAACAGAAAAATCCAATCTAAAATTCGTATGGAATCTCAAGAGACCTCAAATAGTGAAAACTATCCAGAAAAAAAAGAACAAATTAAGGGATTTCAAGTTCAAAACTTACTACAAAGCTATGGCTATGAAAAACAATATGGTAATAGCATAAAGACAGAGATACAGACCAATGTAATAGGATAGAAAGCCCAGAAATAAATCCTTGTATACATGGCTGAATAATTTTTGACAAGGATGTCAAAGTCATTTGGTAGAAAAAGGACTATCTTCACAGTTGGTGTTGGGAAAACTGGATACCCTACTTGCCAAAAAAAAAATGAAGTTTGACTGTATACCTCATAGAAAAATTAACTCAAAATAAATCAAAGGTCTAAATGTAAGAGCTAACACTACAAAACTCTTAAAAGAAAATATAGGGGGAAAGCTTTATGACATTGAATTTGGTAATTGTTTCTTGGATATGACACTAAAAGCAGAAGCAATAAAAGAAAACTAGATAAATTGGACTTCATCAAACTTAAAATTTTTTGTGTATCAAAAGACAGTATCAATAGAATGAAAAGGAAACCCATGAAATGGAAGAAGATATTTGCAAATCATGTATTTGATAAGAAGTTAATAATTAGAATATAGAAGGAAATCCCATAACCTAACAAAAGAGAAACAACCCAATTCAAAAAGGGACAAAGGATTTTGAATAGACATTTCTCCAAAGAAGATATATAGGTGGCCAGAAAACACATGAAAAGATGCTCAACATCATCAATTATCTGTAAACACTTTTTTCTCTTTTTTTAACTTTAAGTTCTGGGATACACATGCAGAAAGTGCAGGTTTGTTACATAGTATACCTGTGCCATAGTGGTATGCTGCACCTGTCAACCTGTCATCTAAGTTTTAAGCCCACATGCATTAGGTATTTGACCTAATGTTCTCCCTCCCCTTGTCCCCCACCTCCAACAGGCCCTGGTATGTGATGTTCCCCTCCCTGTGTCCATATGTTCTCATTGTTCATCTCCCACTTATAAGTGAGAACATGTGGTGTTTGGTTTTCTGTATCTGTGTTAGTTTGCTGAGAATGATGGTTTCCAGTTTCATCCACGTGTGTCTGCAAAGGACATTCTTTTTTATGACTGCATAGTATTCCATGGTGTATATGTGCCGTATTTTCTTTACGGGAAATGCATATTAAAACCACAATGAGATTCCACTCATACTCATTAGGATGGTCGTCTTCAAAAAAGTATTGGCAAGAATAAGGAGAAATTGGAACCCTTGTACATTGTTGGTGGGAATGTAAGACCACTTTGAAAAAGAGTATTTTGGTATCTCAAAAGATTAAACATAGAATTATTGTATGATCTAGCAATTCACCTCTAGATATATACCCAAAATAAATGAAAGCATGAACTCAAAGATATATTTGTGCATCCATGCTTATAGCAGCATCACTCACAACAATCAAAAGATGGAGGCAACCCTATTGTCCATCAGTAGATGAATGGATAAGCAAAATGTGGTGCATAAATACTGTATTAGTCCATTATCACGCTGCTATGAAGAATTACCTGCGACTGGGTAATTTATAAAGAAAAGAGGTTTAATTGGCTCAGAGTTCTACAGACTACATACAGGAAGCATGACTGGGGAGTCGTCAAGAAATTTACAATCAAGGTGGAATGTGAAGGGAAGCAAGTATATTTTCAAATGGCCAGCAGGAGAGAGTGAAGAAGGAGGTGCTACACACTTTTTTTTTTTTTTTTTTTTTT
>NW_016107380.1:6134198-6144713 GCF_001604975.1 Cebus imitator
CCTCCCAAAGTGCTGGGATTACAGGCTTGAGCCACCGCGCCCGGCCCAATATAGGTGCTACACACTTTTAAACAACAAGAACTCGCTGAAGAGATCAGCAAGGGTGAACTCAGCCTCCATGATCCAATCACCTCCCACCAGATCCCTTCCACATTAAGAATTACAATTCAACATGAGATTTGGGTGGAGACACAGAGCCAAGCCATATCACATATAAAGAAACACTTTTCAGCCTCGAAAGAGAAGGAAATTCTGACATATGCTACAACATGGATAAACTTTGAGGACATTGTGCTAAGTGAAATAAGGCAGTCACCAAAAGATAGCTATTATATACTTACTACTTATTTAAGGTATCTAGAATAGTCAAATTCATAATGCCGGGGGTCAGCGCATAATACTCCAAAGTATGGCATCTTGGCTTGCTGAGTACTTTGAACTGAAAAAGGCTGAAAGGCGTCTTTTCAGTCTTTTTTAGAAGGTCTCTCTAACCCTCTCCTGTCCTCCTGTCTCTCGTCCCTCTTTGTCCCAGAAAGCAAGTCATAGAAACCAGACTTCCTCTTTCCCAAGGTGGGTCATAGAAACTAGAACCTCTTTTCCCCCAAGCAAGCCATAAACCTAGAAAGGTCACTCTCTCCCTTCTCTCTTAAAGACCTTCATTCCACAGAGGTCCTATCTAAGCCCTGGAGGAAGGAAGGCTACACAGACAGACCAAGCAGAATCTGAACAGTCAGGTCTTGCCAGGCTTCCCCCTCAGCCTGTCGCCATTAGATCACTTCCTTTGGTCCAATGACATCTCTACACGACTGTCCGTTCTTCACCGATACTAAGCATAAAAGTAGACAGTGTTTCCTGGATCTTTGGGTCTTCATTTCTGACGTTTCCCATGTCACATAACACTTTGATTAAATAAATTTGTTGTGCTTCTCTCTTGTTAACCTATCTTTTGTTTTAGGAGTGTTGACTGTGACTCTTATGATGGGTGGGGAAAAGTACCACACTTTCCTGCCCTTCAATAGATAACGGAATGTGGAGTGGTGGTTGCCAGGAGCTGGGGGGAGGGCGGAATGAGAAATTGTTTAACAGGGATAGAATTTCAGTTGAGGAAAACGAAAAAGTTCTGGAGATAAATAGTGGTGGTGATAGTTCTACAACTACATGAATGTGCCATTGAACTGCACACTTAAAAATGGGTAAAGTGGTAAGTTTCATGCCATGTAGACATGCCACTTAAAAATGGCTAAAATGTAACCAGGCAGGGTGGCTCACACATGTAATCCCAGGCATATCCTGGGATACTCCTTTGAGACAGGAATATCACCTTGGCCCAGGAGTTCAACCAGTCCAGGAAACATGACGAGGCCTTGTCTCTGCAAAACTTAAAAAAAATTAGCTGGGCATGGTGGTATGCACCTGAGCCCAGTTGTTAGAGACTGCAGTAAGGCGTGATCGCACCACTGCACTCCAGTTTGGATGACAGAGTGAGACCCCATCTTTAAAAGAAAATTAAAAATAAAAATAAGAACAGGGTGAAAAGTTTCATGCCAATGTATATTTTACGACAATACAAAGAAAATGAAAACAACTATATTAAAAGATCGAGTGTTCCTCTTTTTTAACAGAAAACTGTCGGAGAGAAAAGAACGGTGGAACTGAGAAGTCACAGGAAATGTCAGGGAAAACAACATGACTAAAGGCCTATGATCTTGAAGTCAGCCAAAATGCAGGTTCCTTTCCCAGACTGGAGTTAGAGGTAATTTCCTCCGTGACTCTTGCTTCCTGGCACAGACTGCATAGCTGGGCCAACTGCAGGAGACGGGGGCGGGGGATGCAATGCTAATGGCTCTCCACAGCTGTAGAAAAGTGATTAAGAATATAATACCATTTCCAATCAGCTTTCCTAAGTAACCTGCACTTAAAGAACAGTAAAAATTAAACGGAGCCTTTACTGGCTGAAAACAAAAGAGGGAAGCCAGCCATCTGTAAAATACTAATGTTCGTTCTGCCAGGGCGTGTTTGGCTGGTAAGAGAGTGCTGCTGCCAAAAGCAATTTGAACAAACTAACCTGAGCCGGCTTTTCTTTGTGATGCACTTTTGTTGTTACCTTCTGAATTCCACAGAGCTGCAAGCCTGTCCCCTTCTTTCATTGCGCTCCCCCCATGTAGCAAAGCCCTCCCTTTTTGCCAGGTTGGATGGCCTCATTGGTGTGGCCATGACAATGGATGTTCATTTCACCACTATAAAAGGGTTTAATGATTAAAAGGCCACACCATAGCACTGGACCACAAAACTCTTTGGATCCCATGAAGCCCCTTTGATTCAAAATGTTCTTTTGACAGGATCAAGAGCAGTTCTCATTCTACTGGGCTGCAGAAACATCTGCATTTTTTATCTGCTACCTTCTACTCAGTGCACATAGTTAATGTGTAATTAATGAAACACCCTTTCTCTGAGTGGCATACAATCAAGCCAGAGCTCCCACCAACCTCGCGCTGGCTCCAGTAGAGCGGGCTGCCTTTGTATCCTTGTACCCTCATTCAGAGCTGGTAAGAAAACTCGTCACAGGCTTATCCAGCCAGCTTACGTCTTAATCTTTTTTTTTTCTTTTCTCTCTCTCCTCCCTCTTCTTTCTCCTGGTGGTGGTGTTGGGTGCGGGGCGGGAATGACCAGAAAAAGTGGGGTGGGGGGAATGGAGGAAAAAAACCCACACAAGAACCACCACTGACCTTTTCTTTCTCTGACATTATTGGAGCTTATTAAGAGGGGTGAACCAAACACACGAAAGTATCAAAGCTGGATGAGGAGAGAGCTGAAACAGGGCAGAGGAAAGACAGAGAAGGAGGAAGAGAAGGAGAGATAAAAGATAAAAGGAGGGAGAAGGAAGGAAGGAAAGAAGGGAGGGAGGGAGGGAGAGAAGGAAAAAAGAAAGGAAGGAAGGAGGAAAGGAGAGAAGGAAGGAGGAAAGGAGGGAAAGAAGGAAGGAGGGAGGGAGGGAAAGAAGAAGGAAGGAAAGAGGGAAAGAAGAAAAGAAGGAAGGAAGGAGGGAAAGAGAGAGGGAGGGAGGGAAGGAAGGAAGGAAGGAAGGAAGGAAGGAAGGGAGGAAGGAAGGAAGGAAGGAAGGGAGGGAGGAAGGAAGGAAGGAAGGAAGGGAGGAAGGAAGGAAGGAAGGGGGAGAGAGGGAGGGAGAGAGGAAGGGAAGGAAAAAGGAAGGGAGGGAGAGAAGGAAAAAAGGAAGGAAGGAAGGAAGGGAGGGATGAAAAAGAAAAGGAAATCCACTCTAACATTTATTTGATTTAAAATGAACAGAATGAATTTTAAGGCCAACAAAGGCAGATTGCCAGTAAAGGCCGTGTGGCTGAGGAGTATGCAACCATAGCAATATTTCCATTGTGTTACCAGACCAGGGGTTCTAGCAGTGACTGGTGACTCAAGAGATCTGGTTACAACATGATTTCAGAGCCTCTTTAAGCATTTGCATAGACTGCACAGTAGGCAGAATTGGAAAGGCGTTCCACTGAGCATCCTGGCTGGAATGCATCCCGGAATTAGTGCTTTCCGAGTGTGAGAGAAGGTTTCTTATCTCAGCCCGTGTGCACTATGTCTCTTTTAAGCAGCTTTAAATTTGGTTATTTGAGAATATTCACGATTATCTCCTAGAAGTTGTTGAATAACAGCCTTTAAAAGGTAAATGGTTTTCTAAAAATACATTCTGTAACCCTGTTTTGTGACAGCCTAGTCAAATCAACATGTTTTCATTTGGAAATACTGAGGGAATTGTATGTGAAAATAAATAAGTTCAACTGTTATTTTTAGGACACATAGCAATTTAAAACCCAGGCCCTGCAACTGTAAAGAGCTTTCTTTTTGACTCTTCTGACCTAGACAGAGAGAATCTCATTAGGCATTGAGTGCTTAGAATATTCAATTGAACTGGAAAGACTTGCAATGTCTTGATATTCCATTTAATATTTAAATCCTTCCCCCACTTAAATATTTTTATTTTAAAGTGAACCAATAATCAGAAAATAACACAAATAAGCCATGCATATATTTGATTCTGCAGTAGGGCTTCAGGGCTATTCATACCTTTATTTTTTCTATAACTTGGCAGAGACTGTTTACTTGGATGCCATTTGCTGTTCCATTGTCTGAGAAGCTTCCAGCAAATCCCTATGCAGTTCTATGGTCCTTAGGTGGCCTTACAGCACCAGCAAATGCCTCTAGTTGAAACTGCAACCAGCAATTTCCCTTTAATCATAACTAAATATGATGGTGGATGCTGTGTATATTATTTTTACCACTTGTGAAAATTCAGTAAACATCTTTCTGAAAAGGGGCTGTCTCATTCATAAAGGATTTAGGGGGTATTATACAAATGCAAAATATTGTTGAGTCTTTTCCTTAGTAAAGAAAAGCTCCAAAGAATACCCTGGAAGAATGGAGCATTATTGCTATTTGATCTGAATATTTTTTTAACACCGGGGCTCAGCAAAGGTTTATAAGAGTCCGGATTTAAGGGTCAATGCTCTATTTGACTCTGGAATAGCATTTAGTCTAAATTTCTTTTGTGACAGGGTGGGCACATTTTTTTCTTTGAATCAAGTAACTTGCCTAAATGTCCTGGGCTACAGTTTCCTCATCTGAAACCTAGTTGATAAAAAATGGTTGACATCCATCAGAATATACTCACTGTGTTTTAACAGTGGCTTCAAATTACTACTGTGGAGTTATGAAGACATCAAATTCTACATACATTTATCCTACAGTTTAGACAACAGCAAATGGCTCCTTATTCCATGAATGTACTTCACATATCCAGAGTCACAAAACTTGTTGTCAACTTCCTGTTTGTGACTTGCAAAGAAAAAGGAAATTGCCACAGACTTTATATTATTATGTTACATTAATCCCTGAGCAATGTCATAAGTAAATTGTATTGATATATTGAAAAGCAAATTGCTTTGGGGATAAAGCAATTTTTTTTAGTTGAAAGTGTCATGATTGCCTTTGGAAAATGAGTAATCAGCAGAATTTATTGGTGTGCTTTAAAATAGTAGATGACAGTCACTCCACGAGTCACCAGATTTCTTAAAATACAGTGAGGCTTTTACTCACATAGTTCTAATCTAAGCACTACCTGTGAGAAAATAAAAACAGACTTACTAATTTAATATTCTAGTGTGCTTGATATGGAGAACTGCCTCCACGAGTCACCTGTCACGCTATTGTTTATTTAATATGTTAATTAATATAATTTGATACTATTTGGGTCTAGTGTCAACCTTATTTAAACCAGCCTTTTTTTTTTTCAACCAAAACAAAAAAAAGAAAGAGTGGGGTGGGGATATACAATCCCAGATCTCAGGCTCTTGTAAGCTCACACACAACTGACACTCTCATATTGTGTGGGGAGCGCCCATACTGAAACCTTCTTGAATCACAGAGCATCTTCCCAGTTGGCCAAACTGAAACTCCTCACTGCTAAGCCGAGGTTAGCCTACAGTCTGAGGTGCACAAATAAAGAAGGAAAGGAAACTTCAAAAGAAATGTCTTACCCTTGATTCCAATGCATAGGAAGGTCAGGAGAGGATACAATGTTTGTAGAGGGGATTAACCCCCTGCTGGTTTCTCTACATCTGAGAACACTGAGCCCCACACCCCCACTCCCACCGTGTAGCAAGGATGGAGTTGGTGGGGGGTGGGGGTGGGCAGGACCCTTCCAGAGCTGAAATTTTGCCAGAATAATTCAGAATAATTTCCTGGCAACAAATGCTGAACGCACAAAAGTACTGTTGAGGTGTAATGTCTGTAAGATCTACGTTCCTCCAAAGGTTTCTTCTCAGATAGAAAAATAAAAGCAGAAGTTAGGACGGAGAGAGGAGGGGGTGTTGCTCTGAAAAACAAAGGTTGGGACAGTAAAGACTTTAAAGCAAAACTAAAGACAAAACAACTTCACCCTTATCTAAGCCTTATAGTCACTGACTTATATGTTTGTGTAGATAAAATGATAAAACAGCTTCACCCTTATGTATATCTTACAGCCATTGACTCCTGGGTTTGTCTAGATAAAATTGTGATCTCAGAGCCTAGGATCCCTAGAATTAACCACATACAACTGATGAGACCTGAATTCTTCAGTTCTTCCTCTAGAAAAGGGGGGTGCAGAAATATGCTTCTTTGTTGTCCTTGTCTAAAAACAAACCAAAAACCCAACCAAACAAACAAATAAACAAGAAACAGAGGTAGAAAGTGGCTTCAGGTGCTCAATGAATATGAAAAGTGCTTCTCCTGTACCTCTGTCTGCAAAGCACTGGGACTAGAGTGAGCTAGGCATGCATATGTTTAACTAGTAATATGTTGATCTCTGCTGTCCCTTCCTTTTAGGTAATAAAACCTCAGAAGGTCAAAGACTGTGTCTGTTTACCATGCCTGGTGTTATACTGAACACAGCACTCTACACAAATGAATGCCTGCTAAATGCTCGCACACAATTGAGACGTGGCGCTGAGGGAGGTGGTTGAAATTTGTTTTGTTCCAGTTGGCAAGTCTTGTGTTGAGTAGGCCATGCCTAAGCACCGCCAGCTTAAACCTCAAGTTGATAAACTTACAAGTTTCCCCTAAGGTGAGCTCCTTACTTGCTTTTCAGGCCTCCAACGACGTCATAGGTCTGGCTCTGGCATACAAAAGCCGGAGAGAGTCAATCATTAGCAAGTGTGAATAATGCCCAAATAACACCACCAGATTGTGTTTATCTAAAGTGCCGAAGTGAATTGTTCATTAGCATTTCTGAGAAATGCCCCGAACAACACCAACAAGGGGTGTTAAACCATTCCAGATTGCTGATGAGTTCTTGCTTAAGGAAAAAAAAAAAAGCTTCTTGGATGAGGGTCAGTGTCTCCTCCATTCTTACAGGCACAACCAAAGGAATATACTGGAAAGAGAGTAACGGGATTAGGAGAGCCTGAAATTCCCTGTGAGCTCATTTTCCTCTGTCTACATGGAAGGAGCTTGGAGGAGGGAAAATGAATGCCCAGTGGCTTTTAATTTCATTTCCTTTGTGAAATGTCATATTTTTCTTCCTTTAGATGTATTTTTACATAGGTAGTGATAAGCTGAGTTTTCTGCTTTACATTATTTGTAATAAGTCTCTTAATTTGCCAAAGAATTATGTTTCCTAAATTGCACATTATTAATAACGTGCAGCACAAAAAAAATGTACTTCCTTGAAGGAAAAAAGGGCAAGTATGTAGTATTAGAGTCACAAATTGGGGCCTTATTTTGCTTCGAGATGCTTTGAAACATATAATTATGAACATAACTCTGCTTGTGAGCTTGTCCCCATTAACTTAGTAATTAGCAAGATCTTGTTTGATCTTGGAATTTATTAGCCATTGCAGCTGGAAGACTGCTTCAGTTTTAACTCATCAGAATCAACAATTAAGGTGATAACAAACAAATCAATATAACTTTCCTGCTTATTACATTTTTCCAAGGCTGCTCTGTGCCCAATTAAACAGTGTTTTATATTAGAAATGCTTTTATTTTTAAGGTAGCATTATCACATTTACTTTAACATGAAGGCAGAGTAAACTTCAGCTTGGAAAAAGGCTGTCACCAGCTAAGTTATAGGCAGGGTTCTAGAGCTAAGACCCTTTCCTCATCTACTCAACATGCAATGCTGCTTGCAAAGTGCAAGGATGAGAAAAAGTTGGGAGCCAGCAGGTGGATTTCAGAGAGCTCCTCCCCGCCTTCTACTGCTCAAAGCAACTCCTCCATATTCCAGAATTCCATTCAAAACACCACGTGCAGTTGGGTGCGTCTCGGTTCTAGTCTAGTACTTGGCAAATAACTTCAAGTTCAAAACTCCTCTCATTAATGGAACAACTGACAATTCTTGTCGCTTCCGCTATTTGTTGCATGAGTGAATTTAGCTCATTCAGAAACTCATTTTCTCATTTTATTTCAGAGTCAATTTTTTTTTCTCATTTTACTCATTTTTACTTGTCAGTTTCTGTCACTGTTAAAAACCTCATGTCTGTTCTGTGAAAGAATGTTAGAACTCAGGCCACATTTCCATCAGGAAAGTCAAAATCTACTATGAGTTAAAGCTACTATGTACTTTCTTCTGAAAGTCAAGTTCAGCCCATTAAAGCGTTCTCTCTGTGAGCTCCCTGCCAAGAATTCTTTAGTTCTTTCTGATTGGGAAAACATGCTACGTGCCAAAGCAATTTTCCTTTTTATTTTTTAAGTTTTGAACTGTTGAACATTTCTTCTAAAATTGCCTGGATAAAGTTGGGTTTTTTCCACCCATTGTACACAGGAAGATTATTCTGATATTTAATGATATAAATTATACTCTCTGATGAATACTATTCTGCAGAAAACTATCTGCTGGGTTCCATGACATAGCTTTCAGTTTTTCCAAATTCTGGAGGCTTCCTCCTGGGCCAGTTCTGCCCATCAATGCCTTCTTCAGATATGGTGGCAATGCTAAGCCTAGAGTTTTACACTGGGGCTGACCAGTTAATGAAGAAAGTTACTATCCCCTCCCTAGTTCTGAACACCATACACCTATTGATAGAGTCTGACTGCACGTGTTTTAAGGAATGTCTTAGCCAAGATTGTCCTAGGAAACAGTGTCTAAGAGCTTGTATATAGACAAGAGGTTGGGTGCAGATGGTATATTTGGAGGAATTAGAACCAAAAAAAAAAAAAATGTGGGGGGGTGGAGAAATAAGGAATGAAAAGAATAAAACAGAATAAGGAAAAGCCAATACAGGTGTAGGAGAGGAAAAAAGTTGCTACTTTCTTCTTTCTACCCTTCTAGGTTGTTTGGCTGATTTATGATTAAATTGATATGAGACAGGTTAACAGGAGAAAAACCCAAAAATAAGAGACTGAAAGAAAGAGCCAGATGATTGAGGCTCAAATATTATCCTGAGCTACCGAAAGGAATTGGGGCTTGGGTTTCTGGGACGTGGTGGGGGCAAATTATGAGGGAGGAAATATAGGATAAATAAAGGTTGCCTGGTTACCAATATAAAAGTCTCTCAGATGATAAAAATTGTCTTGGAGCAGCTCTCTTCCTGGTACATACCTTTACTAATACAAGTTTCCTTTACAGATGTGTTAAATCGAGTTTAGCCTAAGCTGCCTCCTTACATATTTTAAGTTTGGCATAAAGGTTCCTCTGTACATCATGAACTGTGAAAAGTGGAGGTGTAAACAGACCTTAGCCTACACTTGTGCCAATCACTAAATTTTGGCCAATCAAATGTAGCCAGCTGTTTGAACTATGTTCAAATAAGACAAATGCCAAGCTATAACCAATCTGGCTGTTTCTGTACCTCACTTGTGTTTGCTGTATGTCACTTTCCTCTTTCTGTTCATAAATCTTCCGCCACATGGCTGTGCTGGAGTCTCTGAGCCTACTCTGGCTTGGGAGGCTGCCTAATTCACACGTAGTTCATTGCTCGTTTAAACACTTTTAAATTTAATTCGGCTGAAGCTTTCATTTATCAGATGTAAATTTCTCTTACAAAAGGGTAACTTTTCAGTTACTCCTGTGTCTGCAGTTCCTCCAAACAGCCAACTCAAAATAATCAATATGCCAAAGAGGTATATTTTTGGGTAGCCTGTTCTGGTCTTCTACAGTTATATTTTGGGGTGGTAAGTCCTGAGCTCCAACACAAGGATGCAAAGTCCAGCTGGCCACTACGGCGGACCCCTGGGGCTCCATCTGGCCAGGATAATCTGAAGAGTTGTATAGAATACACCTCAAAATCCTCTGCCAGGGAACAGAAGAGGAACACATATATCCACTGGCTCCCACACCTCACTGATCCAGGGTCAGCCCAGAGGGTGTCAAGTCCCTTCTGGCTCCATGCCTGTGCAAAACCATTTCTGCCATTACAGAAGCTTTGGTGCAAACATAGATATGAGAGGTATGGAAACCGAGGTGTGAAGCTGCTTACCAACAGCAACAGCTTAAGGAAAAGGTGGGCTGAAAGGAGGTGATGGGGAACAAAAGGTGTCAGGCTCAGGTAACTGAATCCCAAGGATAAGTCATATTTAACTTGCAGTATACACTAACCCCATAAGCTCTTTATTTATGGACTACTTGGTTTACCGTTCCTGTTGTCTGAAACTGCAAAAGTTATAGAAACATACATATTTTCCGGATAGACTGGATGTTTAAGATTATTTTAGACATGAGGAAACTGAGGCACAGACTGAGGAAACAGCTCTCCCAGGGTCACAAATCTATTCTAAATAACCACCTCAATTTTCTACTCTGCTTCGTGGTGATCTTTTGTAATACTCATTGAGAAATACTTCTCAGGTCTCTAGGACATACAGCATTAAACAGGATTTGAATTTCATCAATTTTATTAGAAATTTCTTCCTTGAGTTTTGTTCTGCCAAATCATGTGGAAAGTTTTCTAGCTCATTGAATTTCACGTTTATACTGGAATTTTCTGCCAGGAAATACAAGCCCGTTATTGTCCTGATTCT
>NW_016107380.1:6145163-6152548 GCF_001604975.1 Cebus imitator
AGGCAGCTGGGATAGAGGCCAGGACAGAGGCCTGGAGATACCGGGATGCCTTCCAGTTTGGCTCAAGGGGGTGCTGCACGCTTGGGGTAAGTTACCAAATCCCTTCCAGCCACATTTTCCTCATCTGTAAATGGAGGCAATGACAGCACCCACCCCACAGGGCTATTACAATGTTTCAACATTTTAAGTTCCCTAGGAGAGTGGCTGATACATAGCAAGTTTCATTAAATAAAATAATTAGGATCCTTAATACCTGTCTCTTTGAGGGAGGGTTGTTTGTTTCACATCACTGAAACAAACTTTTTCATTTCAAAACTATTTCAACTTCGTTCTCTCAGGTGTGGAAGAGAATACTTTTGTGGTTGCTTATTTATATGTATTTAGATTGTATTATATTGCATACTTTCTTTCATTTACATTTATGGCACCACTAACCTTCTATTTCAATATTAAGTCCAGTCAGGCTATTTCCCTGAGGAACTGGGTTTTGAGAATAATGTTTGCCTAAAATTTGTCGCATAGTTTTAAATAGCAATCGATATGTTTAAAAAACAAACAAATAACAAATGAACAATGAACATGAATTGAACAAAATAAAAGAAATAAATATGTCTGAGTTGGATCACCTGATATAACTTTAAGTTGTACTAACTACCTGGATGGGGTATTGTGTTGATGGTTCTTTTAAAATATGTCAGGCATATTTGGGCTGAAAAATGTATGCTTTTAGATAAATGAACTTTATTTAATATAACTGTGATATCTTTTCCATCAAATGGAGATTGCAGTAGCTACATCATCTTTCTCACAGAGCTTGTAAAATTGGAAATGCTTTTTGAAAAATGCAACACTGGTACTGTGAATCAGCACTCGGCCCTTGCAACGTGATTCAAAACCCAGTATTAAATATTCCACAAACTTTACTCTGTTTGCAAAAGTTATTATTTGTGAATGGATGGATTCACGCATTCTTCACGAGGAAGAGAATGCAGCCACATTTCCTTTAGAAAGTTCAAAAGCTGCGGTGCCTCCTTAAGGACAATTGCAACCAGGATGGTTGGAGTCTCACAAGTTGCCTCCGCATAAAGGAGTAATTTACAAACTCACTGCATATCTCCTGCTTCTATTGGGAAAGTCTTGACAAGGTAGAGTCTGTAGGATTATTTTATGTCTTGGTTTTTCTCCTGAAATTTCCTCCACTCTCTCCCTTCCTGTTTGAGAGGGAGAAACGGCTCAGAAATCTGTAAACAGGCCAGCTGTCTTAAAGGAAATTCTGTAGCATAATGAAGGCCTCACTTCGTCGGCCCGGCCTGCTGGGCTCAGGCCACTGAAAGCAGCCGCTGGGTGAATTTCCCAGCCTTTGGAAACTGTCTCAGTTCTGTGAGTTTGCTCAAGTGTACCAAGGCTGTTTGCAAGGGAGGACTCCAGCTGGGTGGGTTTGTTCTCCTCCCAGGAGCTCAGAAAAGGTGAGAGGGCTCCTTCATATGTTCCCTTGAGCTTTGGTCCCCCTTCTTTTTCCTTGAACTGACACAATAGCTTCTTCAGCAGGTCCCTCTGGCAGGGAGCTCTCCCTCTCGCATCGCTCACACTGGGGCATTTTTCCACATTTCCAGGATTATGGCCACTTTCACTTAGATCTATGTGTGCTGCCTCCACATACAAAGAAGCACTTGGGGACAGGATTAGTAGGATTAGAAGAGATTCACATATGTCCAGTTCAAGCAATTGGTATTCAAAGCTTTACACGTTCAAATGCCACCAAGAGAGAGAAAAGGAGCAGGGAGCTTGCTTTGCATTTCAGCACCTTCAAGAGAGGAACAGTGCTTTTTATTGGTGTTTAAAGCAGAGGGGATAAACAGATTCCTCTTCTGGTTTAATCCAGTCCAACATACCATGGCCTGTAATCTGGGTAACCAAATAGCGGTGCTCCCAGGCTCTAAAACCGCAAACTTCTGCATTTTGGTGGTTGCTATTGTTCCAAATGACATAAAACAGAGCACATGTCTCCAGCAAGTTTCTTTCCCAGTTGTGATTTACTATTTTGTAGACAGACATTCTTTCAGGGTCTCCCTTGCAAAATATTCACAACTTGATTTTCATGAATGTAACAGTGAAACTCAGCTTCTTGGCACTGACTTAGAGCAGAGGTTTGATTTGGTAGTGGTGGAGGGGGCGTGTTGAGAAGCGTAATGGGTAATAAAAAGTAAAGGAAAATGTAGTAGCATTACACTTGAAATCTACTTGAAATTGGACAAACAGTTGTTTAAATAGTGAAATTGCTTTTTATACTTGATGTGCAGGCATAAGTACACACCTTCTCCTTACCCATGCAACAGAATTATTTTTCTTATCAATCACTCTGTTCTCAGATTATGAAGCAATCCATTTCTTTCTCCCTTAATTATCCATTCCTATAAAGGCCTATTTTCCTTCATCAAGCAACAGAACATCTATGGAAAACAATGGCTATATTTTTACATCATATTGTATTACCACCAATTCCGTAACTCCCATTAGCTAAGACATAAGGAAAGTTTTGCTAGAGATGATAACAACCTTTTTATTTGATTAATATTTAGCAATGAGAAACCCTAATTATAAAGTTCTATTTTGCTGTGTGTTGATTGTTCTTTGTCGTCTTTCCCAATGCTGTGGATTTTTTTTGAAGTTTACTTCTCATAAACTCATAAGAATATTGCCTTCAGTAAAAAGATGGTGCTAAACATTGTATCCCTTTTCTTATGGTTAAGTGTCTCCTTTAAAATTCCTTTAATTAATGAAAAAGATATTTACTTGAGTTGTTATTGAACTGGAGTCCAAGTCCCAAATCTGTCATTAACTAGCTGTTAACCTTAAGTGAGTCACTTGTTTTCTCTTGGCCTGAAATTCCTCATGTGTGAAATAAAGAGGTTGGACTAGAATATTGATAGCTTCTATTCCTAACACTGTACAATTTACAAACTCCTCTTATGTACTTTTAAAAAGTATTTTAGAACTTAAACATTCTGTTTTACTTTGTAATCGTTTTGAAAGAAAGACATTTATATTATGTCTTCCATAGAACAGTCACATCGTCATGAGAAAAAATAAAATGTTACCTTTAAACAAATAACTGCAATAGCTCTGGAACAGGAACTATTTAGGAAGTGATATTTTATGATAAGGCACCATCCCTATAAGATGAGCTCTCAAGTGTTTGGTGCCAAATTGTATTTCACCCAGTGTAATTGTTGTTTGCTCAGTCTGTTTTCTCTCTTTGGTTCAGATTTGGTAAATTCTATTGTTTTATCTTTGGGTTCACTGCTTCTTCCTCCTGTTCACTGCTCCTTTCTTCTATTGAGCCCCTCTAGTGAGATTTTTATTTTGGTTATTGCATGTTTCATTTCTAAAATTCCATTTGGGCTGTGCATGATGGCTCATGCCTGTTAATCCCAACACTTTGGGAGGCTGAGGTGGGAGGATCGCCTGAGCCATGGAGTTTGAGACCAGCCTGGGCATAGAGAGACCTTGCCTCTACAAAAAGAACAAAAAATGAGGCTGGAGAATTGTTTGAGCCCAGGAGGTCAACGCTGTAGTGAGCCATATTGTGCCACTGCATTCTCGCCTGGGTGACAGAGCGAGACCCTGCCTCAAAAAAATAAAATGAAATAAAAAAGTAAAATTCCCATTTGTTTCTTTGCTGAGGTTTTCTATTTTTGTCATTGGCTTCAAATGTGTTCAAGATTGCTCATCGAAACTTTTTTTTTAAATGTTTTTAGATATGAGATCTCACCCTGTTGTCCAGGTGAGAGTGCAGTGGAGTGATCAGAGGTCACTGCAGCCTCAAACTCCTGGACTCAAACAATCCTTCCTCCTCAACCTCCTGAGTAGCTGGGACTACAGGCATGAGCCACCATACCTGGCCAATCATTGAAGCATTTTTTTGTTGGTTGCTTTGAAGTCCTTATCAGGTAACTCCAACGTCTGTGACGTCTTGGTGGTATTGTCTGTGGATTGTCTTTTCTCATTTGAATCGAAGTTTTACAGGTTGTGGTTATGAAGAATCTTTTCTCATGTGTTCTGGGCATCTGGCATATTATGTTATGGGACTCTGGATCTTACATAAATCTCCCGTATTAGCAGGTCTCTGTGGAAACCATTCTCCCGGGGAAAAAAGGCACCATTTCTTTTTTCTTTTTCTTTTTTTTTTTTTTTGAGACAGAGTCTTTCTCTG
The DNA here is from genome assembly GCF_001604975.1 of Cebus imitator. Lineage (NCBI taxonomy): Eukaryota > Metazoa > Chordata > Mammalia > Primates > Cebidae > Cebus > Cebus imitator. The sequence goes on from NW_016107380.1 coordinate 6,149,377, forward strand.
TTGCCCAGGCTACAGGCAGTGAAGTGATCTTGGCTCACTGCAACTCCTGCCTCCCAGGTTAAAGTGATTCTCCTGCATCAGCCTCCTGAATAGCTGGGATTACAGGCACATGCCAACCATGACTGGATAATTTTTGTATTTTTAGTAGACATGGGGTTTCGCTATGTTGGTTAGGCAGGTCTCGAACTCCTGACCTTGTGATCTGCCCACCTTGGCCTCCCAAAGTGCTGGGATTACAGATGTGAGTCAAAAGGCACTGTCTCTTTACTCTTGGGTGAAGGTATAAGTCCATGATCCTGGTTCCCATAATCATACTTTGATGACAATCATTCAGAACGGTGTGGGAGATAAGGGTTGGAGTCGGACAGTACTGAGTTGAATCCTGGCTCCCACTTACTTACCGTGCGTCCCAGAGTATGCTACATAAACTTGCTGAGCTTCATCTCTACTAGATTTCCCCATCTCTAAAGTAGGGATAATAATACCTTGGCAGGCTGTTTCTGGATTAGCAGTACTACTTGTGAAGTACCTAGCACACAGGAGGTGTTCAACAAATGTAAAGTGCCTCCAGTTATAAAGTGTATTGAAAGAGGACAAGCTGAAGGGGATACCACTCTGTGAGCCACCTAATGGATGAAAATCTCACAGCTCTATGTTCTTTCTCTTTTTTCCCAAGCAATCTTATTTTCTAAAAACTACGGGGTTGTTTTGTTTTGTTTTGTTTTGTTTTGTTTTGTTTTGTTTTGCAAGACAGGGTTCTGAGCTCAAGTGGTCCTCCCATCTTAGCAAGTGGGATCACCAGCATATACCACTATGACCGGCTAACTTGGTTATTTTTTGTAGAGATGAGGTCTTGCTAAGCTACCCAGGCGGGTCTCAAACCCCTGAGCCCAAACAATCCTCCCACGTTGGCATCTCATAATGCTGGAATTACAGGTATGAACCACTGTGCCCAGCCCTAAAAATTGTTTTACATGTGGTACAAATTTGTTGTAGAAACCTCCTCCTAGTGTCAGTGGGAACACCCTGCAGGCCAACAGGGCTTCAGATTGACTTGTCCTTCCCTTTGCTTCCTTCTTGAAGTTCTCTAACTTTTTCACACAACTGAATGATTAGGAGAAAAAAGGACTTCCAGTGAAAACTCGTCACAGTAAACATCTCCCTATAGTGTGTTTGATTTTCATGGATGCTATATTTCTTCATAAGATTTATGGTTTTGTTTGTGAGTTAGCTTTATTTTGTTTCTCAGTCATATTTCTATTGTTATATTAATTGTGCTAAAATGCACACAACATAAAAATTTACCCTCTTAAGTGTATAGTTCGTTAGTATTAAGTATATTCACATCGCTGTGCAACTAATATTCAGTACTTCTTTGGTGAAACTGAAACTCTTTAACCATTTAATAACTCCTCATTTCTCCCTCCTCTGAGGTCCCAGCAGCCACCAGTCTAGTTTCTAGGAGTTTGACTAGTCTAGATACCTGATTCACTGATTGATTGATTGATTGATTGATTGATTGATGAGACAGGCTCTCACTTTGTCACCCAGGCTGGAGTGCAGTGGCAGGAACATGGCTCACTGAAGCCTCAACCTCCGGGCTCCAGTGATCCTCCAACCTCAGCCCCCTAAGTAGCTAAGTAGCTGGGACTATGGGCGTATGCCACCACACCCAGCTAATTTTTGTGGTTTTTTTGTAGAGATGTCTCAAACTCTTGAGGTCAAGTGATTCACTCACCTTGACCTCCCAAACTACTGTGATTGTAGGCATGAGCCACTGTGCTCAGCCTCTTTAGACACCTTATGTAAGCAGAATCATATAATATCTGTTATTTTATATGATTGGCTGGTATTTAATATCAGACATTTAATATCTGACTGGCTTATTTCACTTCTTTCATGTCTTTCCTGAATGGCTGATATGTATAGAAAAATGTTTGTATTTTCATTTGGACAGGCATCTCAAACTTACCCTATGCAAAATATCTCCTCCCTCAGTTTTTCCCATCTCAGCTGCTAAAAGATAAGTTGCAAAAAATAAAAACCATGACTCCAAAGCAGATATAAAATAAAGTAAGTCAAAGATTTTACTTAAGTCATTAATTTATAAGAGAAACCAGTAAGATGTTACAACCAATTCAAAGAAGCACTCAAAGAGTAGAAGCATATGTAGAGAATAAAAAATTCTGAAACAAATTTACAAATAACATGCAAAATGGTCTACGGACAGGCAGTCAATTACATTCTAGTAAACACACTCAGTGTGCTCTTCTATGTATAAGAATAATTTCCTACAATTTACAGAGCTGCAAAACACCTTCACGACAATGAAAGGTGAGATCAACTGAATGAGTGTGTTAGAGAGGACACTCATTAATCTTTTAATCTCTTCTTTTCCCACTTCAAAGTCTTTCACTATTTTTCTTGGCTCAGTGGATTGCATCTGTCTCCTTCTAGATATCAAGTCAAAAACTTTGAGGCCATTTTTAACCTCTTTTTTCTCATACCCATGTCCAATCTCAGCAAATCCTGTTGGCTCATCCTTCAAATTACATTCAGAATCTGACCACCTTGCACCACCTGCACCGAACAAGAGGTATAGGCCACCAGCGTTTATTTTCTGCCCAGTTACTTGCAATGGCTTCCTAATTGATCTCCCTGACTTTAACCGTGCCTCTTTCTGTCTCTTCTCAGTGGAACAGAATGACTTTTCTAAAGTATAAGTAGATGGAAGCCACTCTGCTCAAAACCTCTTACGGCTGCCAAACTTACTCAGAGTGGAAGCTAATGTGCTTGCTAAAGAGCAGAACTTACAATTTCCTACAAAGTGCTATACATTCTGCACCTTCAGCTACTGTCCCCAACCCAAGAGTAGCTTCTCTCTGACTTTTTTTTACTATTTCTTTCATTAGACTTCAGCCACGTTGGCCTCACTATTTCTCTAACATGCAGGATCGCACCTACTTCAGAACCTCTTTGTATTTGTTGACTTCTCTGCCAGGAACATTTTTTCTCTAGATCTCTAAATTACTTGGTCTTTTGTCTCCTGCAGGTTTTAATGAAAAATCTACTTCCTGGAGATCTTCCTCTACATTATTTTCTGTTGCCACCACCAGCATCCTATTTTTTCTCCCTCAGTACCCTCTTCCTTCCTTCCTTCCTTCCTTCCTTC
>NW_016107380.1:6152693-6181937 GCF_001604975.1 Cebus imitator
TCCCTCCCTCCCTCCCTCCTTCCTTCCTTCCTTCCTTCCTTTCCTCCCTCCCTCCCTCTTTCCTTCCTTCTTTCCTTCCTTCCTTATTTTTTCTATAGTAATTTTCACCATCTGATAAAACCTACGTGTTACTCATTTATATGTTTACCTTATAATTTGAGGCAATTGAAGAAAGGAATATGTGGCTATTTTGTTCATTTAAAAACTTCTCTGTGCCTAGAATAATCCCCAGCATGATGCAGTTGCTTAATAAATAGTTTTAGTGAGTGAGTTTTTGTGAACTTTGTAACAAGATGATACGGGTAAGAAACTGGATCCAAAACCCAGATATTAGGTGCAAGATGAGACAATGCACATCATGTCAATATCCTGAAGTTTCAAGGTGCTGTGGTCAGAGGTATGAGGCTAAGTGTACCTCTACTTGAAGTTTAGCGACACAACAAAGGCCTCCCCTGTACAGGCTGAATGTCATCACCGCCAATCTTAGCATGTCACCTGTGAAGAACAGAGGAAACAAAAGAAGCCATGTTCACCAAACATTCCTCAGCCTGCCTCTTTCTGCTAAGGTTTGTTAGTAACATGTCACAAGCTGATCATAGTAGAGTACATATGTGCTACTAACGTTCTATGTCAGAATGCTTGTTGGTGCCCAGACTTAAACCCAGTCATCTGCAGACTACTTCACACTGCGGACTAGACTGACCTCACCCATCTCCTTGGAAGTACCACCATTTCCACATCTAATACCTCACAGTATAACAGCGTGGCCTTTCTGCTGGCCTTAATAATGGTTATCAATTTTGTAAAAACATTTTTATCCAACTAAGCAGAGAACACGGTTTGCTTTTATCTGAAAAGGCAGAAGTCCATATTTGTGGAAAAGGCAGAAGTTCGCATTTGCTTAGATTCTTTAGCTCTCTCACATAATTTAGTCCACCTATCATGTCTCATTATTATATATAGTTTGAAAAATGTTTGATGTATATTTACATAAGATAAGTTTGCTTTAAAAAAAGCAAAAGAAAACAAAAGATAAAACAGGGTAAGACTGGTATATAGGCAAGATTGCTCTAATGAAGGAAGCCAAAAATAAAATGACTTACAGAACAAGGAAATTTCATTCTTGTCCTTGAGATAGTTCTATTTTTTTTTTTTTTTTTTTTTTTTTTTTTGAGACAGAGTTTCGCTCTTGCTACCCAGGCTGGAGTGCAATGGTGAGATCTCGGCTCACCGCAACCTCCGCCTCCTGGGTTCAAGTAATTCTCCTGCCTCAGCCTCCCGAGTAACTGGGACTACAGGCATGTGCCACCATGCCCAGCTAATTTTTGTATTTTTAGTAGAGACGGGGTTTCACCTTGTTGACCAGGATGGTCTTGATCTCTTGACCTCGTGACCCATCCGCCTCGGCCTCCCAAAGTGCTGGGATTATAGGTGTGAGACACTGTGAGATAGTTTCAGTAGTAAAAGTGCAAGTCTTTAGGGCAGTTCTGTTCTACACTGTAAGTGGGGAGCCTAGAATCTTCTGAGTTATTGTTTAGCTAAGACCTAGGCTGTTGTCATCATCTGCATGGCTCAAGCGTGATCAGAAAGTAGACAGAAGGAAGAAACCGTGAAAGAGGCATGCCTGTGTCTTAACTCCTAGACGGCTTATAACTTTCACTCACGTCCATCATCAGTGACTTAGTCACATGGCTACTTCTCAGAGTAAGGACATCTGGAAGCTAGGCAGGGCTGAAAAGGTTTTGGCAGCCTTTCATCAGTCTCTGTCACACCATTCTCATTACTAGTTTTCAGTACTAGTTTTCGTTACTGGTTAAGGGTCCTAGTTACCCAGGAAGAAATGGTTCCACAGGAAGACACACATTTACTTCTAATAACCTGGAAGTTGGGAATACCACCTGGCTATTTTGGGTTTTTCACACCACTTAACCAAAGGGAGAAAAAAATATATATTACTATGTTCGCTGAAGTTATTTTTATACTGATTATCAAGAGAAAACCAGTTTTGCTACAGAAAGTGGGAAAGGAGAGTAGGTCTGCAATATAGGAGCTCATCTGGGGACATGCTACTATTTTCATAATCGCTAGTAAAAGTTCATGGAAGATCATAGCAACATTTTACGTGCAGGACTACCAAGGAATGTTAGCTTGACTCACTTCACCAAGAAGCCAGGTCAGCTGAGATGTTAGCAAAAGACAAAGGGAACAGGAAACAGACAGTAGAGCAAAGAAATCTAAAACTATAACTGTAAATTTGTTAATAGTTGCCCACAATTCTTCATACTCTGTTAAATATACATGATATATATGAATATATGTTAACCCATTTCCTTTTCTCTCTTCTGTCATTTATCTACTGTTTCACATAAGTTGTCTTTGTGTGTGTGTGTGTGTGTGTGTGTGTGTGTGTGTGTGTGTATTTTTTAAGTTTCTTTTAGAGATGGGATCTGGCTTTGTGACTCCGGCTGGAGTACACTGCTGTGATCATATATAGCTCGCTGCAGCCTCAAACTCCTGAACTCAAGGGGCCCTCCCACCATAGCTTCCCAACTAGCTGGGACTGCAGGTGTGCACTGCCATTCCTGGTTGTATTTAAACGAATAACTTAAACTATAGAATGCCTTATATGAAGTAGAATTGACTAAATTGGAAACAGAATAAAAACTACCCAGTGATAGACTTAGTGAGTGGTAGGATATTAGGTTTCCCAGGAAGTATACATCTTTGTTTACTGTTGTTCATTTATTTTTATGAGTGGTATTGCGTTATGTTGGATGCCAGTGTGTTTTTATTTTAATAGTTGCAATTCGGAAGTTCAGCTGTGGATAGAAGGTGTACACAGACATCAGATAGCCAAAGGAGTTAACTGTGGTGGGCAAGATGGATTAGCTTTTTCAATTTCTATCCTCTTTCTAAATAGAAAGAATAAAGAGTTGTCTTCATTTCATTGATTATTTTACAAGTGGACACATATTAGACACCTTTAAACAGGATGTACTCATTCAAGATTTGGAAAAGAGAGGTGAAGTAGACATCATTTCTTCCCTTTTCTAAATGATATCGCCTATCCAGCCATGTCATAGAAATGCCACTGCATTCCTTAGCATTGTTCTCAGTGATCATTCTCTGGCTTCTGGCTGTTGAGAGTCAATTATGACAATTTCTTTTGACTCTAGCTTCCTGACTCCTGGTTCAATTTATGCTCTCTATTCTTGAATTTTTAACTCCAGTTGCAGCCTCAGAAGTAATAGCTCCGTGATGGATTACTTACAAATTGTTCTGAAGACCCCACCTGAGCCCACTCCTTTGGCCCTTCCAAAGATCTTTTAAATAGGCAATGTCCTCTATTATATCCTTTTTTGTTTAAAATAGGACACTGGCCAGGGGCAGTGGCTTGCACCTGTAATCCCAGCACTTTGGCAGGCAGATCACCTGAGGTCAAGAGTTTGAGACCAGCCTGGCCAACATAGAGAAACCTCATCTCTACTAAAAACACAAAAATTAGCCGGGGGTGGTGACGGGCACCTGTAACCCCAGCTACTCAGGAGGCTGGGGCAGGAGAATCGCTCGAATCTGGGAGGCAGAGGTTGCAGTGAGCCAAGATCTCACCACTGTATTCCAGCCTGAATGACAAAGCAAGGCTCTGTCTCAAAAAGTAAATAAAAAAGTAAAATAAAATAACCAGGACAGCTTCTGTTGCTGGCATTGACATCTCATGGATACATGTGTGATGTTTGTCATCTCTTCTCTATTTCTCCATTGTGCTTCCCAGAATGCAGACGTGATTACTCCCACCTTGAGCCAAGACCATGAGGGTCACATAGTAGAGGTGTTAGAATGACAAGCTGGGGATAGCCAGGTCCTTGAGGACATTATGGAGCAGAGTCACCATTCCAGCCCCAGACTGCCTTCTTCCAGATATTACAGAAAAGAAACACTTTTCTCTTTAAGACAATGTTATTTTGGGTATTTATGACTCTCAGCTAAATCAGACTTGACTGATTCAATCTTTAAGGGGCTCAGCATAGGCCTAACCCACAGTACACACGTAGCATATATTAGCTTTTATTAGATCTGTGTTCACGTACTATCCATAGCTGGACTTAATTATATGATTAGATAATTAGAATGTCCTCTCTTGACATTTTTGCCTTTAGGTATCCCACCTATCTATCAAGGTCCAGCCAAGGGCCTCTTTTTCTATGAAGCCTTCTTCAATTTCTCCATCCAGAAGTTCTAGCAAACATGGCTAGAACCTAGCACAGTAGGTATATGAGTATGTGTCTGCACACTCCCTAGAGTCTTTGTAAATAGAGATAAGATATGAATCAACTTTATGTCTGATCATAACTAAAAATACTATGCCATGCATGCAATATATGTACTTATCAACTAATACTAAAGTAATGATATACCTGATTAAGAACTAGATTTTTTGGTGTAGAAGCTAAGTGATGTAGGGATTTAAAGTCACTGGGGAAGGCTTCTTGAAGAAAGTAGAATTTTAGTTAGACTTTGAAAGAAGGACATAGTTTGAATAGGTGAAGATGAATAGAGAAAGTATGCACAGCAGAAGAAACGGCTCAAAAGCATGGAATGTATGAATGGGGTGTGTGGCGAACAAGGAAACTCACCTACCTGAAGAGTCTCTATTATGAGGTGGAAGGATGAATCTCAAAGAGATAAGTTCTATTACATGAGGGCTATACATATCAATTTGCATATTCTTATAGGTACCAAGGTACTTATATTTTTATTATTTGTTTTGCTTCTTGTTTGTTTGGGGGGGCACAGGTGCAGAGAATTAGATTAATTATAATTCTTTCTTTAGAAAGTACTTTTATCATTGGCCCATGCATGTTTGTATTTATTCTGAATGATATAATGAACACCTGTGAACGTCCAGCCCAATTCAGAAAACTAAGCATTGATTATAACTTGTATAACTCTGTGTGGTTCTCTCCCATCCAATATTCTTCCTCCTTCACCTGAAGTAGCTCCTATCCTGAATCTATGTTGATCCTTCTCTTCCTTGCTTGCTATTTCTCTTTGTTAAGTAGCTTTTCCACTTCTCTGTGTAACCTTAATAAGTATGTTAAGTATATGCTTAATATATATTAGATGGTTTGGCTCCGTGTCTCCACCCAAATCTCACCTTGAATTGTAATTCCACCATAATTCCCACGTGTCAAGGGCGGGGTGGGTGGAGGTAATTGAATCAGGGAGCATGCTGTTCTTGTGAGAATGAGAGAATCTCACAAAATCTGATGGTTTTATAGGCATCTGGCATTTCTTCTGCTTGCGCTCATTCTCTCTCCTGACGTCCTATGCAGAGGTACCTTCCGCCATGATTACCAGTTTCCTGAGCGCCCCCCATCTGCCCCTGCCAAGTAGAACCGCAAATCAATTAAACCTCTTTTCTTTATAAATTACCCAGCCTCAGGTATATCTTCATAGCAGCATGAGAATAGACTAACACAGTAATATATTAGTAAGTACATTGTTTTGTTTTAGTTGCTTTTAAACTTACAAAATTTGTAATCATTCTCCATGTAACCTTTTTGGACTTTTATTATTTCTCTTAATTTTTTATTAATAGAATTTGTTCATATTTTTGCACACAGCTATGATTCACTCACTTAATCTGCTGAATAATTCTGTACATGTACTTTAATTTCCTCATTTATTTCCCTGTCAACTGTTTGTTATTGTGAATAGTGATACTATGAACATTCTATTGCAGTATATGTCTTTAGGTATACAGATTCAAGAGTTTGAGGTGGAGGCATACAATCTAGGAGTAGAATTTCCAGGTCATGGAGTACATGAATGACCAATTTTACAAGATAATATCAAACCATTTTCCAAACTGGCTATGACAGTTTATATTTCTACCAGAAAATTACATGGAATGCTGTAGAGCTACAAAGATCTTTTCCCGGTTTAAAAAGAACTACTCACTATTCACATTCCTTCAGTGTGTTTTGATAAAATATCATTATTTAATTAGTCACATTCATCAATCTTTTTCTTTTATAAATAGTTCTAGTTTTGCCTAATTAAAGAAATCCATCTCTATTTCAAGATTATAAATAAATGTATTTTTTATTAAATGTTTTAAAATTTTGCTCTTGAAATAAGCCTGATCCATCTGGGTGAATAGCTTACAAATAGCTTGCAAAACACTGTTCTTTAATCCTCACAATGGCAGATTCACAAGTATCATTACTTTCACTGTGCAGATGACAAAACGAAGATTCAGAAATGGCAAGAAACTTGTGCAAGTGTGTATAGCTGGTAAGTAGCAAATCCTATGTGGAAATTCTGAAGGGTGGTAAAGTCTGTCTTTCTCTAATATCTGCCTCTGCCCTTCATAATATAAGGTGGGTGCTCCTCCAGGGGGAAGTGACATCTCTGTTTACGACATAGGAGTTGTCAAAAAATAGTTTCTATCTCTCCAAGAGCTCATCTTTTCTATGATCCCAGGGTATTTGCAAGTTTTAGCCAGTAAGCAACTGATTAAAGAAACATATACAATATTTTTGTGCTGATGTTAATTTTGTTCCCATTGTTATTGATGTCTTTCCCAAACAGGGACACATGGGGCACCACAAACAGAGAGAGGAGCCTTGCCCTTGTTATTATAGACCTATGTTTAAAATGTTTACAACTCTAAGTGCATATGCCTATGTCCACTAGTTTTTAGTTTCTATAGCTACTTAAACTTTTGAGTTGAGTTGGTTATATGTTATTTGCCCATATCTTTCCTCTCATACATACCTTTGGTAACACTTTTCTATTGGGTGTCTGTTCTTGACATTACCTTCCCCAGAGATATTATTTCTCACTTAATGTAATTACATCAATTAATAAGTCTAATGGGAGCAAAGAGCTTTTATCCCCTGCTTTACTTTCACGAGAGGTAAAACGTTGATGGAGATGAAGAGATAGAACAATTATAGCAAGTATACATGAAAATTAGACACATAATGACCGGGCACGGTGGCTCATGCCTGTAATCCCAGGACTTTGGGAGGCCTATGCAGGTGAATCACAGGGTCAGGAGTTTGAGACCAGGCTGACCAATATGGTGAAACCGTGTCTCTACTAAAAACACAAAAATTAGCTGGGTGTAGGGTTGGGCACCTGTAGTCTCAGGTACTCGGGAGGCTGAGGCAGGAGGATCACTTGAACCTGGGAGGCAGAGGTTGCAGTGAGCCAAGATCACGCCACCACCGCACTCCAGCCTGGGCGACAGGGTAAGACTCTGTCTCCAAAAAAAAAAAAAAAAGAAAAAAATGATACACATAAGAGCATCTGGTTTCCTTTCATACAAATAAATCACATATAAAAGCTTTTCCAAGAGAAAAGGAATTTTTCTCTGGAAATAATTAATAATAGGCTTAGAAATCTATGCCAATCAAATGAGAGTTGTCTTTTTCTGGGTACAAATTTCTAGTATTGCATTCTTATTTAAGCAGATGCATTGTTGCATGATGAGCAACTATGGGGCCACTTGAATTGTCCCTCAATATAGAGTTGATGCTTGCTTTTTTAATGTTTAGCAATAGAGGAAATGAAGAACTTATTCGAGACCACTGTCCAACAATACTAGGCTGTCCACAGTGCTCACTTTAAAAATTCTATTTTTTTAAAAAAAAATTCTATTTCTATTCTTTCTACTCGTTTGATTTTATTTCTTTTAATCTGAGTCTATTTCTTAGCATGATTTCAGTCTGATGGTATCTCAGCTTTTCACTTTGCCTCTGTAGCACAGTTTCTGAGCCATCCCCATGCTCAGAAGTACCAGCCCTGAAGGGTTATTCAGTGTTTTTATTCTTCCCACAGCTTTATCTCAGGCGGTTTGACTGGTTCAATATATTGGAGGGTGTATGAATGGTGAATGACAGCGCCACAGAGTACATAGGATATTTAAACAAGATTGACAAAATTGTTATACATTTGCTTTTGGAAAACAGCCACAAATGGGTTCTTTATTAAAATGGTAGAATCAACATCACAATTTCCATGCATATATAAAGTGAACATATATTTTGCAAGTGCTTTTGCACAACTCCATAAAAATGCACGTAAGGGTAGAATTAAATGTATGTATTATGAACTAAGGATATATGCATAGTGTTTTCTATTCCCCCTTCTTTCTTTTCACCCTCATTAAAAGTTTTGTTTTTCTAAAAGTCTACTCAAATGTATTACACTTGCCATAATAAAATGAAGGAAAAAACAAAGTTCTTTTAAGGTTATCTAATTGAAATATTCACTTCTGTGTACAAATACTCCAGTATTCTCCTATTTCTTTATTATCAAGCATTATAGGGTAGATGATCACAATTACTGGAAGAAAATGACCTGGAAAATTATCAACTTTCTTTCATGAATACCTTAAATGATATCATGTTATGTAAAAATATTAATTTCCATTATTATTTTGTTCTAAAAATTAAAATATCTCAAATTAATAAGAGGCTTTTATTAACAGCTCTTGATAGTACTGTTGAGAATATATTTCAATTGTTGAACAGGAGACTCAGCCTGGTCTGCAAGTAAAATATAGAATGATAAATATCTAGAAATGTTAAGCGATCATTTGTTTCCAGCTTGCTCTCTCTCTCCTTACCTTCCTCCTCCCCTCTGCCCTATAAAATAAAAGAAAAACAGGACCTAAGGCTTAAATTACCTGGGCAATTGTTTTAATTTTAGCATATATTATAATATGGTGTAAAAATGAAATTGAAAATTTACCCAGTATTGTAAACAGTGATAATTGGGTTTTGTATCATTTGTATTCAGACTGTTTGTGTTATATAAACAAAAACCATACCTATAGATAGAAAAATACAGTGGACTAATGAGAAGGTACAGTTTATTACATTTTGATTTGTTTTCTGAAATGATCAAGCAAAATCCACCTGGTCCATACCACAGATGGTGTATAAAATGAATCAACTATTGAAAGCCTGATTTTAGAAAATTGCTATTTTTTATTTTTCAAGATTCAGCAACGGAATCCTCATTTACAATTTTCTCAAAATAATGCTTGTAACTCTATATTTGTTAGGAGTCAAGCCAACGTGAGAATTTCAAATCCAACTTTACTTATAAACAGGCATTTAATATGTTTTCCATTGTCTTCTTTGGCAACATCTGAAAATAATTTATTTATTTAGAACCCAAAGACTTCAAAGAAATATTTTAATGTATTTGACTCTATGCTTATATAAATATAAACTTCAGGACTTGTATGTATAGGCACCTATAATAAAAAGGCAGTGTAATAAATTGTTGTTGTAAGTGTAAATATTCCTTTAATCTGCTGTTCCTTTATAGTTAGATTCTATACCTATATTCTAATCTCTTTGTGGTATCTATTTACTTATATACATTGTGTATAAATCTGAATATTACTGAACTCAAAATGAGGTATACATATGCTACATAACTATCTTTAAAATAAAACTAAATTTCTGAAGCACTTCAGCAAAGAAAACAGCAATGTGTTTAACTATCTAACAGAATATAGCCAGGAGATGATCCAATAGCCTCCAAAAACAAAAAGTAGAGTTAGTATTCTGTGCTTTCATATTGAGATATCAAATTGTATACAGTGGTTGTAACTATCGGTTCATAAAAGAGCTAAGTTAATAACAATAAAATACTGTTAAAAAATCATCTGCTTAGTGGTTCTTAAAGTATTGGTATTAATGGAGCCACAAATCCAGAATGTCAGGGCACATGCCAAGAATGTGCGTATAAGTATGCAAATTTTAATATAACTCATCAGTTTATGTAATTGATCACCAGTGATATTTAAATTAACCCAAACATTTCAATTCTTGAGAAAAAAAAATGTTTTCCATTTATTGGCTTTCTACCGGACGAAAACTCAGTTGAGGTTTTGGCAATTGAGCAGATGTTACCAGAAAGGAAAAAAACAAAGTACTGAAGGGTGCTCACTAATTGAGCAAAATCCTATAAATGAAGCCCAGAAGTTCATATCTCCTTTGACTTTAGTGAGTCTTTAAATAATGATAATGAATTTGTAAGTTCTAACCAGCCTTGCTGCTTATGCATCATTAAAATCAAACTTCTAGCTCTGCCAGTGTATTCACTTGTCTATATATTCACATAATTAGCACCTCATCATTTTGTGCTATTCTGGGACTGCCTGGCATCTTCCAGTCTCACATCCAACATTGTGAAAAGCAGTTACTAACAGCTCATAAAATTCTGCTGCCCTTCCACGTCTGCTATTTTCCCTGTATGATAATTGGATTTCAAAAAGATGAAGAGGAAGATTGGACAGATCAGTAAGTTTTCAAGATGTTATTTAAAATACAGGGAAACCCAGGAAACGGAATTGCTTTAGTCAGTCTGTCTAGATCCATCTTCTCTGGCCCTTGTATCACCTATTTAATTGCTGGAATTTTGATCTGTGCATCTCCCAGTGCAGGGGCTCAGGGTTCCCTACCCTAAGCCAAAAACGATTGCTCGGGATGAGCTGCTGCAGGAAGAGATTATTCCTGCTTGACTTCGGTCTATATTGATATTTAATTTTCTTTTGGTCTTTTAAATTTATTTATTTTCTTTTTTGGTACTGACTTCTTTGATCAACCTAACAGCCCTGGTGACCGGACCCCCACTGCAATTGTCGTGAAGTTATTGGTTTGCTCAGCTAAAGAATATACTTTTTTGAGAAGTTTCTCCGCGTGGTCAACTATTTTTTAGGCTATTCCTTGTTCGTACATGAGAGAACAAATGTAGAAATATTTAGGTTTCCTTTTTTCCTTCTGTTTTGTCTTGGAGGGTTGTTGGATTGAAAGGTGAAGCCCACAGGGCAGCCTCCCGCCTTTCGGTCTCGGCCAAAGTTTCTGCTGGTCAGGTTTGCGGTTTGATGAGCGAAAGGACCCCTGGACGCTGCTGATTGACCTGCCTCTCACAGTAGCCTCTCGGCAGGTCAGCCGGCGACATTTGCTGCTGGACTCTTGCGGGGGTGGGGGTGGGGGTTCGCTCCTGAGCCAAAATCGCCACGGCCTCAGGCAGAGCCGGCAGCTGTTGGAGAGGAACTCGGTGGCTCAGGCTGCGGAGGAGTGGGAGTCGGGCACCGAGCGGCACGCACTGGGTGTCAGGTAAGGGATGATCCCTGGCGATCTGGGACGCAGAGGGGGTTGGTAAGCACAGCCTAACAGCTTCCCGAGTGCGCGGTCCCCGCGGAGCGCCCCGGGCGCGAAGGGACAGCAGGACGGCTCTTCTGACTCGGTCCACGCGCCGACCCTCTGTTTTCATATGTTATAGGAAGGCTAAGAAACTCCAGGCTCTTCCCAGCGCCAAGACAGGCTTGGAGGGAAGTATCCTGCCGGCCTTGGGACGCACCTGTTGCGGAAGAACGACCCCCGTCTCCTCGGCGCAGCCCTCCCCAACCCCAAGGGCGCAGGGTGTGGCCCGAGAGAGCGCAGCCTGCGCCTCCGCTGGGTCGCCCGCTCCGGCCCCTCGCCTGTCTGAGCCCTCTGAAAGGGGTCCTGGCCAGGGCCAAGGTCACGGTGCGTCTCACGCTGAGCCCTTGTAGGCTTCCGCAGCCTTGGCCTGGCGGCGGCGCCTTTACTCTCCCCTTCCGCACACGTCCCGGGTGGGCGATGGTAGTCAACTCTCAAGAAGAAATCCCTGCGCTCGCCCTCCTGCGCTCCCTGCCTGCTCCTTCTCGGGTTCAGGGCTCAATCAGAGGAAATGAGCTGCTGCAGCAGGGGTTGAAAAGCGACTCCACGAGGCAAGGCGCGCGGGGCCCTTCCGCCTTTTGCGTCCCGGCGAGTATTAAGCCATTTTATGAGAAGCAAAGTCGTGGCACCTTTACTTACCCCCCTTGTCTAGTTGTCAACCGCCCCCCTCAACAGATGGGAAGTGGAAGAACTAGTCTCTAAAAGTACTTACTGGTCCTGAACCTTGGACCACCCCACACTCACACATTGCGGACCTTCGGGAAAGCAGAGGGTGACCGGGGAGCGAAGCACGCGCTGCGTCCCGGCCTGGGAGCGCGGGAGTCCTGGTCTGGTCCCCGCAGATCTCCCATTTCAGGCACCGCTGTGTTATTGGAGCTGAAAACCCTTATGCAAGAAGGAAAGGAGGGTCCTGGTCTGTTCGTGCAAAGGACCAGTCGCCCCTTCCCGGACCAGCGCAGCCCCTTCGGAATTGGCTGCGGCCGGCGGTCCGCCCCCTGGCCGTGCTGAAAGGAGAGTGACCTCTGGTTTGGACTTCCAGAATCCTGGCCCCTGTCTTCCAGCCTCGCAAGCTTGTATTTCGAGGACTGCTCTCCCCTTCCCTCCCCCGACCTTGCCACCTTCTTGGCTAACTTGGGGGACATTTAAAACTTTATTTTACATTGGCCACTGAGGAAATTCAGACTTTTTTTTAAAGGGTAAAATATCTTGTAGCAACATGATTTTTCCACTCCTTTATTTGCAATCTTTCTGCTCTATCTACCCTTTGCCACTTCCCCAAATCAAAACTCAGGTGCCGCGTTTTCAGTTTGGGAGTGGGAAAGACACACTTGACCAACGACCTAGGGTGAGGCACGTGGCTCAGGAGAATGGCGGGGGCCAGACCTGTGGACTGTTTGCAGGGCGGGGAAGCTGCTCTAAGTCCAGTCCAGTGCTCACTCCCAATGCCCTCCCCCGTTTGCCTCCCTCCCCTCACCCCATTTGATCAGCTGGGGAGTCGCTGAGGGTTGGCATTAGGACTAGCCACTAGCTTCTTTCCATCATCCGGGACTCCAGAAGTTGCTTCCCGAGGGGGTAGGGGTAGTTCTCTACCCCCTTCTTTTTTTAAATAAGCAGGAAGACTTAGGGTATGCCACTATCTTTTTGTTGAGTCTGATGAATTAAGAAACATTCCTTATGCTTAGTATTAGGACTGCTTTTGGGCGTCAGTCTTTCCACATCCAATCTAATCTTTTGGATTAAGAAACTCCTTCCACGGAGGTGGAGGTGGTAGGCGAAGAGGCTCTTGTCCAGTTTGTAAGAGCACTAACGTCTCGGCCTTGACGAAGGGCTGTTGGCCATTTTCCCCCATTACAAAAAAGCCAAATTCGATGTAGCAAAAGCATCCATGCCAATGTTGCGTCTCCCCATCCGGCTGGTACTGCCAGAGCTGCCTTCTCAGAGTGACAGTCCGTGCCAACTCCGGACCTGGGCAAGCATCCCTCTCCCAGTGACTGCTCGGTTTGAGTCAAGGGAAACGGAGGCCTCCTGTTCTTCGAAGTGAGTCAGCGGCGCAGAGGCCCCCAAGAGCCCGAGGTTCCGGGATTGATTCGATTTCACACTCCCACCGAGAATCTCAGTCCTGAGCTAGCGTTTGTCTCTCGTTCCTTCAAGCCCGGAGAGGGGCGGTGTCCGGGTTCTAGAGACCACTCCTGGGGCTCTCTCTCTTCCCGGGATTTCTGCCTTCTCTCCCCTGGTGCTGCTGAGTTAAAGTCTTGATCGACAAAAACACAGCAAGGGGGAAGAAAGATCTACGCCCACCTCCGAACTCGCACCGAAGGCTCCAAACTCCAGGCCTCCTCTTTATTCCCAGAAACGACTCTGCGCTGAACCGCAGTGCCCAGGCACGCACGAGGGGCTGTCTAGGTCCTTTCGTTGTTTCCCTCCCGTGTGCTTCTTTGCCCACCCCCTGCCCTCCGACATCGGATAGTTTATTATGAGCTTCCGATTTCCCTGTCCAACGCCATACGGCAGCCCCAGTCCAGTGGACCCATCCGCGCAGGCCAGGCTGGCGCTGAGTTCCCGGAGCTCACATCCCCACCGCGGCCAGAGGCGGCCCAGCTGAGCTTCGGGCGCTGACTGTCCTACCGTCTTCCGCCAGCGCCAAGGTCCGGGAAGCCTAGAGCGGGAGCAATCTCTCTCAGGAAACTTTGCACGTCCTAACAATCTGTCTCTGCCTCTTTGGCTCCTTTTCCTTCCCACCCTCCCAAGTTGCTTTTCTTGTGACATTTTTTTTTCTTCTCAGTTTTTGGTCTAGGAAGTTAGAGAATTGTGCAAAGCTGAAATTCTTTCAGTAATCCATGTTTTAAAACTAAAGAGAGGACAAAGAATATAAGAGATCTCTCGTCCACAATACTGTCAGGGGCAAAACGTGGACATCTCGGTGAAACCGCACCAGAAGGGCCCAACAAACAAAATTGACAGAATGGAAGTGTTTAGGAAAAGAGATCTAATGAAAAAAAAAATCTTGAGACAGAAGGTCGGCATGCAGTCTTCCCACCACCCCTGTCCCCACTGGCTGCACTGCCCTCCAACCGCACACGTGTCCCTCTAACCTTTCCACTGGGACCTCTTTTTGCCCATATTTCTCTAAACTTGGGAGCAGCCATGAGAGGAAGGAGAGCCAATGTTTCAATCCCTCTCTCCAAACCCAGAGGAACCTCCACCAACCGCCTGGCCACCTTCTCTTCCCTTCCTTCGGTTCCCGATGTGTGAGTTGGTTAGAGAAATTGAGAAGGGGGGTGGGGTGAAAGTTAAAAAAAAATCAGGAAGGCGTGAGCTGGAGCGGTGAGTGTGTCAATCAGAGGGTTTTGTGCCTGGGGGCTCCTAGCGGTTCGGAGCAGAGGTGTCCCAGGGCGGCCCCACAATGAATATGAATAGGAATCCTTGCTAAATGGGACAGCAAAGCGCACCGCCCTGAATGATGGCACGTCATCCTAACCAGCCCAGGATAGATAGGAGGGCTCCTTTTGTCTCTTTTCTCCGCCACAGCTCTATAAAAGCCCCTCTTTTTCAGCGTGAGGTTAGTTCAAGCACACACCAACTAGCTGTCCAGGAAGCAGCCTAACCAGAGAGAGGGGCGTGGGAGGGAGAGAGGCGGGGAAAAACAGCATCTCAGCGTTTCTTCTCACGTCTTGCCGCTGAGAAGTGGGTTCCTGGGCTGTGCAGATTTTTTTTTTTTTTTAATTCAAGATTTTCTTTAATTTCCCGCCTAAAGCCTCCCCACGGTAGGGCCGCATCCCCAGTAATAAAATGAATTCTGATTCGAGCTCTGTCTCCAGCAGAGCTTCATCTCCGGACATGGATGAGATGTACCTGAGGGACCACCACCACCGCCACCACCACCACCAGGAGAGCCGTCTCAACTCTGTCTCGTCCACGCAGGGCGATATGGTGCAGAAGATGCCCGGCGAAAGCCTCTCGCGGGCTGGCGCCAAGGCCGCGGGAGAGAGCAGCAAGTACAAAATCAAGAAGCAGCTGTCGGAGCAGGACCTACAGCAGTTGCGGCTGAAGATCAACGGACGCGAGCGCAAGCGGATGCACGACCTGAACCTCGCCATGGACGGGCTGAGAGAAGTCATGCCCTACGCTCACGGGCCCTCGGTTCGCAAGCTCTCCAAGATCGCCACTCTCCTGCTTGCCAGAAACTACATCCTCATGCTCACCAGCTCCCTGGAGGAGATGAAGAGGCTGGTTGGCGAGATCTACGGGGGCCACCACTCGGCATTTCACTGCGGGACCGTGGGCCACTCTGCCGGCCACCCCGCGCACGCGGCCAACGCCGTGCACCCGGTGCACCCCATCTTGGGCGGCGCGCTCTCGTCCGGCAACGCCTCTTCACCACTGTCCGCAGCCTCACTTCCCGCCATCGGCACCATCCGTCCTCCCCACTCGCTGCTCAAGGCGCCTTCCACGCCGCCCGCGCTGCAACTGGGCAGCGGCTTCCAGCACTGGGCCGGGCTGCCCTGCCCCTGCACCATCTGCCAGATGCCGCCGCCGCCGCACCTGTCCGCTCTGTCCACCGCCAACATGGCCCGGTTGTCGGCAGAGTCCAAGGACTTGCTCAAGTGAGCAGCGGGCGGGCCCGGCTGCGGAGGAGGAGGGAGAGCTGCGGGAGGGGCTGCAGTGCCGGGCCGGGAGGGAAGAGGGAGGCTGCGCGCCCGGCCCACGGGAGGGCGGGCTCCGGGGCCCGCGGCATCCCACCCTGCCTGAGAGATCTCAGACTCCACTTGACCCCCGGAGGGAAAAGGACCAAAACCAAACTGCAATTTCTAGGTGGCAGCAAAGGGGGACTCGAACCAGACGTCGTGTGTTTTGCATGCATGCTTCTTTTCCCCATGCCGCGCCAGTATTTCTCACTGCCATATGCTCTTGTCAAAACTGCATTTGTTGTATAAAGATGGGATCGGTGTAGGGAAAAACTTGCGAAGGAACTTTTGAGTTGGCTTTCTCTGACTCTGTGTTCTCGCTTTGGGAAAAGACGGCCATCCCTTTTGTGCAAAACAAATGTAAATATTTTCTTGAGATGGATGCGATTATGATTGTCTCTGTCCTCGCCATAGTTTTTCTAGAGACAATGGAGAGAGAGAGAGACATAGAGAGAGATCAAGACCCAAGTTTTGAATCTCAACTCCGGTCCAGGGCATGACAGACACCTCCTATGTGGGTTTTCCTTTCGACGCAGTGTAGGTCAAAAGAATGCATGCACGCTTCTAAATGAATCTTGTCTAAACATGTTGTGCAGGCCGTGGTGCCGTTTTCCTTGTAACAAGGATTTTTTATTAGTGAATTCTTCCAAGTACTCCATATATCTGTCTGTGGTTGTATGAAACAAAAAAGGGGCAGAGTGCAAAGACCCACACTCACGCACACGCGCTTCTTCTCCCACCCCCATCCCTTTCAAACTTTATTCCGAACCTTCCTCTGCTGTTCCGGGGCCGCCATTGTAAACGCTTGGCTCCCTCTAGTAGCTTGCCCCACCCCCTCGCTCAGTTATTCTGCATGCGGGGTTGGCTCTCTCTATTATCAGCTTTGAAAACTTACTCTGGTTTTGGGAGGGGTGCTGTTTTTATTTTCCTGAACATTTGCTTGAAATATTTTGTTAGGGCCTCAAAGACAATACCTGTCTTTATTTTTTATATATTCTTGATAACTATGATATATTTATTAATAACCAGTGTTTCTGGATGAGATTTCAAATAAAAAAGAAACTTTAAATCGTGGCTTTGGCTTTGCCTAAAATCTTAGCAGATGGGGGTAGTGGGATAGGGAATACATGAACCAGGTAAGGTGTATCTGGTGTGCGTGAGGGATTTGGAATGGGTGGGCAGATTTGAAGTTTTCCTTAATTATGTACAAGTAAACAGGATGGGTAAATTGGTGCTAATTTTTGGAAATGTCCTTTAAATGGGGTATTGCCCACATTCATAGTCATTCACTCTTTGAGATCCTTATTTCTCTGCAGTAATCAGACCCTCATAAACTCAGGCATTGAATTTTAAAAAGTAATCTGGAAATTCAAAGTGGCAGAAACGAGAGGTGGAATGTCACGATGATGACTGTGATGACAGTAAGTTAACTTCTTTTCACTTTAAATTGAACTTGTGGGTTATCTTTTCCACCCATGCTAAAAATCGAGTATACATTTTCAAAGCCAACAAAGAGTGGTCCTAGAAAATAATCAAATACTCATCCTGCTTGCCTTCCCCATGGGAAGCATGCCCTGCAGAGAAAGGAAAGGCTTCTCTGCTTTGTAAGGTGAGCTCCGGGTGAATCAAAGGACCGCCCAAGTCTCAGCATCTTGCAGATTTATAGCGAGAATCCTCCCTTCTTTCTTCTCTTAGAAGATTGCTGGTCTGATTAACCATATACGTTGGGCATCTTCTCCATAAAAGTTAGCTAAAATGGGAGTTATTTAAATACACGACTTTTCTCTTTTCACCTCCCACCATAACATTTCCAAATGGTTTATATAAGCAGGAGTAATCCAGCAAGAGGGTTTTGTCTATTTGTTTAAAGGGGGCAATAAATCAAATTGTAGTGATAGCAGCTCCAACAACACAGGCCTCAATTTCCCTCTGAGGGAAACAGAACTCTCATTGTAATGCAATAACCCAAGATTTGCTTCTGAATTGGTTGTAACTTGCCTCAATGTTGGTTGAGGCCCAAGCTTCTCTCCAATGGGGGGAGGCCTGTGGTGTCCTTCTAGAATCCAGCATGGAGAGCACGGCTAGGAAGCATTTGTATTTGCCCTGTCCTTCCTTAGTCCCCAATGCCTGCCCATTGCTGCCTCACTCAGAGAGGACATCTCTGGGTTTCTCTTCTACCTAAATCATTCCCCTCCATCCCTCCCATGGCTGCCCCACTCTCAGCCAGGAGGAAGACCTAAGTGAGGGCCTACAGTGGAGGGTGCTTGTTTCCACTGGTTTTCGGCAGACAAATGGGAGAATAATCGTCTGTTTCCCAAGGGTGATTCATTTCTCTGGGTGAGGAAAGAGCCTATTGAAGATTTATTTGAAACCAACACAAGGCAGCCCTCCAGTCTTTCCCCAGAGTTTATTATTTAGAAAGGAGGTAAGGGGAAGAAGTTTCATCAGTCAGGAAGGAAAACGACTTTCTCTTTAGCCACTTGCTTCTTTTGAGTCCGGTTTCCAAAGGCCTGGTTCTGGGGAAAGACTCGGGGCCTTACAGCGAGCCTAGCGGTGGGCTTCTTGCTTTCTCTAAAGCTGAGGCTTAAATTGGGTTATGGAAAGGAATAAAGCCACACTCTTTACACTAGGACAGTCGTGGATTTTGTGATTGCGCTGCTGAGACAGGAAATCCTTGGGCTGCCTGCAGTGGTCAGTTTAAAGAGCTGCGATGTCCACTCACATGAGCTAAAAGGAACCTTAAGCACAGGGAACTCTATTCCAAATCTTGCAACTGAAATGGAAAATAGACACGGCTGCCAACACTGAGGAGCTCTCTTAAGTGAGCAGAGCTCTTTTCTGGGTTACGAAAATTCTTTTGGCTTCCAATATTAGAAGAGATAATTTCTTTAAGTACAGGACAGGAACCCAGTGAGGAAGGTGATTTGGGAGCCAGGTCATCTGAGGTTTCTAGATTTATTGGGAAGAAACAATCTCAACTCTCCCTCCGGGAAGGGCCTTGATGCCTAGGCTGGTCTGCTGTACATGTGTTTGCAGGCAAACTTTTAGTGTCCTTGCGTTTCCCTTTAAATACTCGAATTATCCACGCCACAAACAAGATTTCATGGCCGCAAAGGTGAAAAGGGCTTTCGGCCGGATTTTGTTTTTTCGTTGTCACTTTCTGGAAAGTTCTCAAGTTTAGTTTTTCATTCAATCTGGAAACACTACGACGATCCTTGTATTCCAGATTAAACACCGGCCTACATTTAAAAGGATAGCGAAAGCTTCCTGGGCTGGGACACCTTGAGAAGCCCACACTAGAAACTTCTCGGCGCTTTCCCAGGCGATGACCTAATTCAGAGGGAGGAAGAAAGTGACGCTTAGAAAGGGAAAATGAGGCCGGCGTCGGCTGGGCGCACCAGATCTTTGTTCCCGGGGCCGCTGAGGCTGACAGCCCGCAAACGGGCGGAGACAGGCTGCCTGAACGGCCCCAGCCCTGGGTTTCCCCGCTCCAGCAGCAGGGGGCCTTGTGTCTCCTGGAACTTTTTTTTCCCAGCAGCTAGGTCAAGCCAGGTTTTGAGCTTCCACTGACGCATTAGGCAGAAATTGCAAAAGCCTCCTCCCACCGCGAGGGCGCTGGAACCCCCTCCGCCCCACCAACATCTCGCTCAGACACCAACGTTTAATTTCGCATTCCACGTCCCTTCCAGAGACGCCTGGGCCCTCTGTTCCCCTTTTCCCACCCGCCGCTGGGGAGCGGGAGTGACTGCAAAGGGTGGGCTCCCCCGTCTCCGCACCCAGGCTAGATATCTCCGACACCTCCCTGCGATGCTCGCTCCCTCCCCTGGTCCGAGGTGGGGACTCGGGACTGGCCTCGAGGCCGGGACTCGGAGGAGCCTCAGCGAACCAGAAGACGCCCCGCGGCTCGGCCTCAGCTTGGGGTGCTTTTCCGGGACTGACCTGGCCCAGAGAGTCAGTCTCTGGTTTGCAGGGGCCTCCCCTGGGCACATTTTCCGAGCAGCCCTTCGGCACCCCCAGGCCCGAGGCCACCCAGGACCACCCCTCCCAGCACTGCTCCCGGCCGAAGCCGAGAAAGAGGAGCTGTGAAGAGAGGACCCCGGGGCCAGGCCCCTCCTGGCCGTGCGGGACCTGGGCCTGTCCTCCTCAGTGCGGCCCCGCCGGGTCCCGGCCGCTCACGCGGAGGAAGGAAACAGGTAGAGGAGCCGCCGCCTGAGGGCTGGGAGTGTCCTCGGGAAGAACTAAGCCCAGGGAGGGGCCGTGCGGGAGGGAGGCGGCCGGCGTCCTCTGCTTGCCTCTAAGAAAATTTGCCGGATAGAGAGAGCGTCCTTTCCTCCCCGACCCTGCAGAGACTCGGGGCCTCTCGGGGACCCAGTGCTGGTTTAAGGGGCCCACAGAAATCAAACTCGAAAGCTCGGGTCTGCAGCGTCACTTTTCCGTCTAGCGTCCAGGTTCACTGAAACCTTCCCTGGGACACTGCGGTCGGGGACTGCGAGGGGTTGGGAGAGGATGAAGTGCGTGGGCGCCGAGGGAGCCAGCCAGCAGCCGGAGTCCGCGCTTGCGATGGCCGGGGAGAGCCTAGGAGCGATCCCCGAGGAGCCGCCTGCCCCGCCGCCCACCCGCAGGGTGCGCGACCCCTCCCGCCCTCCTCCTGTACCCAGCGGCAGAGAGCCGGGAGCAGGAATCTCAGACTCGAGCTCCGCGCCGGGCTGGGGGTCCCCGGGTTGCGGATGGGTGAGAGGGAAGCGTCAGTCTCCGCGCCCTGACCCCGGACTCCTAGCTGTTTCGGGGCCCCCGCAGGACACGGTCAGAGAGGTGGGGGTGCAGGCCACAGAAGGATGCGCGGGAGGCAGATTCCACCAAGTGAGGCCCCTCGTCGCCTGCGCCTATACCTGCAGAGTGCCTCGAAATACCTAAGGGTTTATGGAAACTGGGAGGGAGGAAAAACGAAAACAATAACCACAAACAAATCCAAAGTCGGGCCGAGCGCCGCGGGCCCTCTCTTTCCTCTCAGGTCACTGCGCCCCCGCGCGCAGCCCGGGACTGATACTCGTTTGTCAGTTTTGCTAAGGAGAGGCCCTGTTAGGGTGGCGCGGGGGGCCGAGTGGCGGCGCCTTCCCCAGCTGCGGGCATCTCACGGAGGACCCCGACGCCTAGCTCTCCCTGGCCGACCTGGATCACAGACCCTGGAAGGGAGCCGTTGCTTCTAACCCAAACTCCTGGACTGCCCGTGGCTCCTGAACCAAAGTACGAACGTTTGTCCCCGCAGCCAGGCACTGGCGAAAGGAATTTGACTCGCCTCGGTAGTGGGCCCCTCGGGTTGTGGGTCCTGGACCTGCTGGGGCCGAGGCCCCAGGGAGCCAGGTGGGAGGGGTGTGCAGATCTGGGAGTCCAGTGACCCGTCTTGGTTTTACTGCTTCGTCCTAGGGTTCGGGTGGAAGCAAAGTGGTTGGATTTCTCGCACCCCAGGAGGACAGGGGCAAAGAGGGGGCAGCGCCTAAGGGTCTGTGGGGCAGTGTCGGTTAGCTGCCCTAGAAACTTTTGGGATTCTGTCTGGCTCTGACTTAAGCAAGACCCCTCTTTTCCTTGTGGCCTGCGACAGACACCTCAGAAAGTGCAGAGGCCAGGGCCTGATTCTGGCGGTTGCCAGTTTGCAAGCAAGCACCCCTCACCTCCATGCATGGAAAACTGCAGAAGCCGGGTACTGAGGGAGCCCCCCTCTCTGCCTGCTGCAGGGCTGTGGTACCAAGAACGCACTTTTGCCACATGCAAGATCCTTAATTCCAATGGGGAACATAGAGGGTGGCAGCGGGCTCATTTTATGGCGACTCCTATCTCCTCCTGGTTATTCAGTCCCCCCATCATCCCGCCTCCGTCCCATCTATCCCGGGAAACGACAAGGAAACCCAGCCATTATTTGAACTCAAATGCAAACACGTAGCGCTCTAGTGCACTCCAGCAACGCAAGCCTTGGCATTACTTCCTTTGGAGTTTCTCAATGTTTCTCCACTTCAGCAATGAGCATTGTCTGCATGCTTCCGATGTGCCAGGTGCTGGTAGCCACAACAGAGGAAGATAAATAAATAAATACATAAAACAGCAAGAGAAATAAGGCATTCACATGCATAAGAAATAGCTCCTGTTTGCTGTGCCTTCAGCAAAACATCGGTCACCTAAGTCCGATGTTAGAAATTCCACTGGCCCCACAAAACACAAGTGCTGCAAACACATCCTTCCAGGCGCTTTTTCAGATGCTAGAAAACTCACTGCCCTTTCCCTCTACTGGAGAGGACAGGAGCAGATGCCTTTGATTAATATGGAAATAAAAAGAAGCAATGGTAGCAGTACTTGGTTTCGTGGCAATTGTTTAGAGATTTATTGGCACAGAGATAAACTTCAGTCTGGGGCATCTCCGTAATTCATGTCCCCATTAGTTATTAGCAAATGAGCAAATCGTTTTTCTTTTAGCAGGTTTTTTAAAGAAAAAAATAAAAGAAGGGGAGTTGGGGGAGATCTTTTTTTAATGGGATTAGTGTCATTATCCTCCTTGTCTCTGTAGCTACCCCAGCTACAGAAATTTGCCTCTGGACTCTAGAGTTCACCAGGCTGTGGTTCTAAACATAAAACAATCCTGTAATTTCCTTCAAGAACAAAAGTTTTCAAAGAAATGACCTGCATAGTATCCCCTTCAATAAAGCAGAAGTGACTTAATGGTCTGTTAATTACTCCATCCCTGCAGGGGGAGGGAAGCTTCCAAATGCAACGCTACAAACCCTCTGTTGACTGAAGCTGTGGTCTGTCCCCAAATGTACAGCTGGGGCCGGGCCATTGAAAACCCAGACAAAACAAAATCCCTGATAAATAATCCCACCTAGAACACAAAGATTCAGCACTCAATTGTTGGATCTGCGCTGGATCCTCAGAGAAGACCAGAGGGAGCTCCTTTGGGGCTTCCGGTAATCTTTAAAGCTTGTAGCCAGGGGTTCTTGGACAAAAGTTTAAAAAAAAGAAAAAAAGAGCTTGTTTGACTTCTCTGTCCTTTATCCTTCTGTGTTGAATTTCTTTCTCTTTAATTTGAGGCTTTGACTATAATTTCTTCATCCAATCTTCTTTTGTATTAAGTAGCTTGTTCTGTCACATAATATATTTTCAATTAATTTCTCCAGTTGCTTCTTTATTGATAATTTGATCTAAGAAGATATGTTTTGACTGTCACAATAAAGACAAAGTAGAGAATGAAAATATAGGAGGCAGGTTTGGCTTGTTAGTCTCTGTGTCTTTTCACATCTGTAAGGTGACACTGCATGATGTAATTAAATGCATTTCTAAAACAGAACAGTTAACCAGCTACATTGAAGCCCAAGCAAAACCAGCAGTCATCCAGTTAACTTTGCATCAGAGACGGTTAATTGAAAAAAATTGAATTTTCAAAGCATCTCTTTAAGAAAAAAATTTACATAAACATGTCCTACACTAATTAAAAAGATATACATTTGGTCATTTTGAATCTATTAAAATAAAACATTGCAAAAAGGTGAAATCTAGCATCTATAGAGATGAGTTTTATGAACGTGATCAAGATGTGAATATTAACTGTTCTGGAAATTAGTTGTTTGCTTCAACTAGGCAATAGTAGGAAGAGTCTATGGAGCTGCACAATTTGCCACGTCCACTATTACTTCTTAAGGAAGTGATGCTGAAGTGTCAGGCACTGGTTAAAGCCATCTTTGGACGGGGTGCTGCCTGTAATCCCAGCACTTTGGGAGGCTGAGGCAGGCGGATCATGAGGTCAGGAGTTCAAGATCAGACTGGCCAACATGGTCAAACCCCGTCTCTACTAAAAACTACAAAAATTAGCTGGGCATGGTGGTTTGTGCCTGTAATTCCAACTACTTTGGAGGCTGAGGTAGAAGAATTGCTTGAACCGGGACCCGGGAGGCGGAGGTTGCAGTGAGCTGAGATTGGGCCACTGCACTTCAGCCTAGAGTTCAGAGAGAGACTTGATCTCAAAAAAAAAAAAAAAAAAAAAAGCCATCTTTGCCTTTCTTGCCACAGTTGACTGGACCAGAGAGTGGTATATGAGCTAGTCAATATAAGGCACAGTCATGAGGGAGGCCAGCTCAAAGGCAATTGGCATTAAATGGTACTTCATGTAGAATGGTGGGAAAGTATAAAAATCTAGTGAATCATCATTTAAACTAAGTTTGACTGTAATCAATGCTGGACTTTTGTTCTGGTTTTCTGTACAGCTAACTGTTCATTCCAGTCATATGAAAAATGAGATCCAGACAGACAGACATTATGACCTGTGTAACCCAAGTAAAGGCTATCATTACAAATCTATGCAATAATGTTCTCAAAATCTGACTTCCCTACAGTGGCTATACAGATACAAATATGAAAAATTAGAAGCCATTCCCTCTTGCTGAATAGTCCATGGGGACATAGAAGCAGAGGAAGCAATTTGTTTCCCATTTTTACTGAATTATATTACTTAGTCATATTGAATTAAGTACAATTTTAGAAATTCTACTGTCTGAGCAGGTAGAGGTGGGATAGCTTCTTTCTCTCTCCTTTGCAAAAATTAATGTGCTCAGGTATCAATGTCTCTTCCCAAAAAGCATTTTGATACAGATTTTTTTTTTTTTTTTTTTCATTTTTTTACCCTTAGGTACTTGGTTCTCCGGCATTTCCTTCATCCTGTGGAGTGTTTGCCAGGCTCTTAGTTGAAACAGGTGATCTCTTCAGGGCCAGAGAGTATATTGACTTGACTAGTAACTTTTCTTTTTTTTCAGTTTTTATTTTAGTTTCTGGTGGTACACGTGCAGCTTTGTTGCATGGGTAAATTGTGCGTTGCTGAGGTTTGGCGTACAAATGATCTTGTCTCCCAGGTAGTGAGCATAGTACTCAATAGGTAACTTTTTAACCCTTGCCCTGCTCCCATGCTCCCCTCACTGGTAACCCCCAATGTCAATTGTTCCCATCATTATTTGACCAGTAACTTTTCATCATTATTGCGATTGGCAGGTTTTTAAGTAGAAAACACTAAGAAACATTTAGTGTATTTTTCACAGTAAATACTAGATCTCAATACAAGGAATTTACATTGAAAATGGAGAGACCTAATATTTTTTGGAAACAATTTTATTTAAACTTCAGCCACATGCTGATTTGGCCCTGAAGTGGCTGATGCTGACAGTGCTGGAATAGCTGGAGGAAGGGGTAGAAAAGATCAGCAGGACAGTGCCAGCTTTTCTAAATTTGGGTTCCTATGAACTCTCACTGTAGAGAATCTAGGCTTCTTCTAAGAGAACAGTGAGAGGTAAGATGTTTTCCTTATAATTATTTACTTGACCATTATAGATTTCTTTTTCTAGAATTAACTTCTTTTGAAATTTTATGTGATGGCTGCTTATCTAAAATATATACCGTTATGATATGCAAGGATGTTCTAGTTTGTTGACTCTAGAACATTCAATGAAACACTTCATGCTTCCCTACATTTTAGGCTTGAAAGAAAGAGGTCAGAAGTAAGCAATGGCAAGGCAGAATCTGCAGGGCAGGGATGAAAAGGATTCATTAAGTGGAGCAGGTAAGGCAAGGAACATGGTGGCCACATTTTAAAAACGGAAAACATTTCTGGTGGTAACATGGCATCAAGAATTACTCTTATTGGTTTATTCTTTACCTGTATAGGCTTTGGGTCATCACAATAGTACTTAGAAAAAGGACCATGCCTACTTACTTCCAAGATGAAAGCTTTGTGGGAGATTTTCTCTTTCTCCTTGTTCTTCCTCCTCAGTTTTCCTTTCTTCCTCTATTCCTCTATCTTGCCTCTCAATTATCTAGTCGTCTTTTTGCTATCTTCTCTACCTCTTCACCATTCTTTATTTTCATTCCATGTGATCATGCCCCTCTATTTGCTCATTTCCACTGGCCACTTCATTGCTTTAGGGAAGCACAGTGTTTACATACTCCTAGCCTTCTTACAAAGGCCTTGCATACACAGTCTGCCTGCTCTTCCAACCAGTTTTGGTTTCTAGGAAGCCCCCAACCCTCTATTCATTTCCAATTTGTTTTGGTTTCTAAGAAGCCCCCAACCCTCTTTTCATATCTTCAGTTCCAACCTGTATTGTTACAAAAAAATGAGCTACACAGAAGTGTGTTCCAGAACCAAAGGCATTCAGAGGTGCTTTAATTTTCAAAAGCAACATTGTCATAAGATTGCTTTCCTAGGTGATAAGGGTATTACGGTCGAGGCTATATATGCTTTACCAGCTTGTGTCAACTTAATGCATGTATTTATGTTGATAATCATAGCAAGCACAAAGTGCTTAATATGTACCAGTCATGGTTTTAAACACTTGATAATATTAGCTCATTTAATTCTCACTGTAAGCCTATGAAGGTAGTACCATTATTATTCTCATTTTTGCAGATAAAGAAACTGAGGAACTGTCATCACCATTTAGGATAAGGCCACTTTGTAGTCCCATTGCCCTCTCCCCCACAGACATGCTTCAAATATGTTTAATATATATCCTTGAATATGTATGAAGTGTAGGAATGCTTATAAAATAAGCAGTGTTGTTTTGTGTATCTATTTTTAATTTATACATAGGTTATGGTATAGCCCTTCTTTTGTTTCACACTTTTTTAAAATTTCAATCAGCTTTATGTTTTAAGATCCATCCACTTTGCCATTTGTTAATCTTGTTCCTAATGCCTGACTTCTGCAGAATGCTTCAGACTGTGTGTTCATCACATTTCATTCAATATTTCCCTAGGGATGAAACTTACCTTCCCTCTAGCATCCCGTAATGATAACACTGCAACATCTTTATACATACGCCTCCTCTTGTATCTGCCCAAGTTGCTCATTTTTCTATCAGGTCACCCATCTTGTTTTTTTTCTCAAGAGTTTCTTGTATAGTTTATATATTGAAAGTTTTAGATGTAACAACTGTCTTCTCCCAGCCTAATATCTGTACACCAGTTTTCCCAGCTATTGACTATTATACAATATGCCATTTCCCTATTAATTTTCTTTATTCTATATCAAGCCCCTGTATTCATGGGTCATTTCTGTACTGTCTATTCTGTATCACTGGTATATTAATCTATTTTTACGCCACTACCAGTATATTGTTATTACTATACCTCGGTATTGTATTGTAATATCTAATAAGTGCATACATTTTAGGAGAATACATTTTTACTTTTTAAAAATATGGTTGTATTTTTCTCCTAATTGAATACACTCTAAGTTAACTAGAATAATTCTTAAAAATTGCATGCTAATATTATTACAAGATTTCCTCTCTCTCTCTCTCTCTCTCTCTCTCTCTCTTTCTCAATCTTGCTCTGTTGTCTAGGCTGGAGTGCAGTGGCGTAATCTCAGCTCAATACAGCATCTGCCTCTTGGTTCAAGTAACTCTCCAGTTTCAGCCTCCCAAGTAGCTGGGATTACAGGTGCCTGCCACCATGACTGGCTAATTTTTATATTTTTAGTAGAGACAGAGTTTCACCATGTTGGCCATGCTGGCCTCCAACTCCTGACCTCAAGCAATTCGCCTGCCTTGGCCTCCCAAAGTGCTGGGATTACAGACGTGAGCCACTGCGTCCGGCCTATTACAAGGCTTTCATCGCCTTTCCCTTAGGTGGTAGAGTGTTGGTGGGAGAAGAGACATGTGTATATGCAGGCCTCTTGGAGTTGCTATAATATTTTTATCCTTTCACTCTATTTCTTCAACCTCAAAGTTATTAACCATGGGTGGAAATTCTCAAACTCTCTGACTCCTCACTTGAAGCAATTTAGTGCTTGATTACTCTGGGCTTAGAAGCAAGTTTTCCCCAATTATAAAGCCCCAGAGATAGTGCTCATCATTACTTTCTACTACATTATATATTATACAGCATTACCTACCTACCGTTCAGTGTCTTAAACAGTAGGTAATAGTACATTTCTTCAAGAAAGAACTTTCTGATCATCCTGAAAGAACATTTTGCAGATGGATTCAAATTTAAATGAAAGCCTTTCAGGCATCAGTACTCTTCCAAACCTTCAGGCCTGTGCACATGCCATGCCCGTTATGGAAAGTGCTTGTTCCCACCCCATGCCCAGCCTTTTCTTAGTGAGATTTCACTTCCCAGCGTATTCTCACGCCACTGGGAAGCCTGGGCCAGTGGCAGTTCCCTGTCTTGTTTGCTCCCATAGCATGATGTACTTCCCCTCACAGGAGATGATCACATGATGTGGTCCCTTTGCCACCTGGACCAATTTGCCTGTCCCTCTCCCACTGGAATGTAAACCCCTTAGAGCAGGACCAAGATGGTAGTGTCCGGAATATGATAGGCGCATAAAGAGCATTTTGCAAATCAATGAATGAGAACTGCTCTAGAGGAGAGTCAAGCTTTGGGTGAGTAGCTTCGTAAGATAACCTTCCGACTATGAGATTTCATAGTAGTTGCCCTTCCGACTATGAGATTTCATAACCATGTAATACAAAAATCACAAAGTCTGTACACATTTATTTCTGTTTTTTTTTTTTTTTTTTTTTTAACCATAGCTACATTGAATAGGGGCTTTTTACCACATATAACTCTAGATACTTATTGGAGTAGAAAGTAACTTTGTAACTTAATCACATCCTTAAGAGGAGTCACCTTATTACCCTGACTGCTCTATTGCCACAGGTTATGTTGTTTGAGAGTAGCTGCCATTAATGAGAAACACCCATTGTTGTTTCGTTGGTTTCTCTCACTAGGTTGGCAAGATAGCATAAGTGGGTTCCTTGCATAGGTCAGGAGGGTGGGGAGTAGGGAGGTTAAGTAACTTGGAAAGTGTGTATGGTAAATGCCATAGCTGAATTTTGAAACCTGTGCTGTCTCACTCCAAATCTGTTGCTCCTAGCAGATGTCCTGAATCTTCATGAATATCCTTTTAGCCTTTTTCCATGACTTCTTCCTCTCCTTCCTCTAGGTGGCCATATCCTGTTGCTGGTCACTTTCATATTGCTGTCCATCCTTCCCTGGGAGAGCTCCATGGTGTGCTCTTGTTTCCAAAGGATCATCAGGTATCCTAGCGATTTTTTTCCTATAGTTGTTCATCCATTTGATAAATGTTGCCCTGCTCTGGGCACTGTATTCAATCCTGAAGGTGCAATTGGGAATGAGGAAGATGTGGTGTTAGTGCTTAAAAAGCTAAGGTCTCACGGAGGGAAATAACCAAGCAAATGGTAAAACAGTATAATAAACTCTGTGATAGAGGTTACAACATCAGCATCCGTGGGTATTTAACCCTGTCTAGAGGGATTTCAGTGGAGCTGCCA
>NW_016107380.1:6182413-6187929 GCF_001604975.1 Cebus imitator
ATCCTCCCACCACAGCCTCCCAAGTAGCTGGGACTGCAGTCATGCACCACCATGTCCAGCTAATTTTTTGTATTTTTTTGTAGAGTCAGTGTTTTGCTGTGTTGCCCAAGCTGGTCTCAAACTCCTGAGCTCAAACAATCCTCCCACCTTGGCCTCCTAAAGTCCTTGGATTACAGGCATGAGCCGTCACACCTGGACCCCTATTCTAGTTTTAAGGATGAGAAAGTCAAGGCCCCGAGACTGAGTAACTTTCCCAAAATCACACAGCTATTTTAAAGGGCAAGGCTAAGTTTCACACTCATGCAGCCCCTCTTCACTATCCATGCTCTTAACTGCTCCAGTAAACTGCCTCTGGGGATAAAGTGATGAGGGAGAACTTCCCTGTTCTCATTCTAGGAAGAGATAGAAAGTGAGCAGGTGAACAATAAATAAATTGTAAAGACAGCAATGAAAGATATGAAGAAAGCCAAACAGCATGACAACTTCAGTTTAACTTGGTTGATTAAATTTAGTGATGGAAGTCAGGGAGGGCTCCACTGAGGGGCGACACTGAGCTATGACCTAAAGGACAAATGGAGGTCAGAGAAATCCAGGCTGTGGGAACCAGCATAGATGGGTTTAGCTGCGGGAGATGTGTGATAGTTAATTTTATGGTGTTTAAACACTATATTGATGTTGCTGTGAAAGTATTTTGCAGACGTGATCAATGTTTGCAATCAGTTGACTTTCAGTATGGGAGATGGTTACTCCCAACAATATGGGTGGATCCCATCCAATCAGTTGAAAGCCATAAGAGCAAAATCTGATGGTTCCTAGAGAAGGAGTTCTGCCTCTAGACTGCAGCAGAAATCCTGCCCGAGTTACCCGCCCGTCGGCCGGCCTTGCAGATTTCAGATGTACCAGTCCCCACAATCACATGAACACATTTCTTAAAATAAATATCTCTCTCTTCTTCTTTCTCCTTATATGTCCTGACTGATACAGGATGATCAGTACAGAAAGACTCAACCCCTGCCCTCACAAAGCTTCCTAATACAGAAGGAAATCAACGTTGAAACAACTGATTATATAATGCAGAATTTAATTCCAAAGGCAGAGACCGTCTCTTTATTCTTTCTGTATCTCCTTAAGTGCTGGGATCAGGCCTGAACAATAGAGGCACAGGGAAAATGTTTGCTGACCAAGGGAATGATATTTGATATCAGGAGAAGAAGTTTCCAGAGTTAGTTCTGCCCCAACACAGCTATGTAACCTGGGTTGACATGCTTAATTCTTCTGAGCCTGTTTCCTTCTCTGTGCAATGAGAGCATTGAAATAAATGTTCTTAAGGTTCTGTTTTCAAATCACCTGTGATTCTTTGAGAGCAAGTTGAAGACAGATAAGGATAAATGAGTAGCTACCAATCTACTGATGAGAGCAGCAAATCTCAGAAATACAACTCTGCAAGATGATTTTTGTGGTCATTTGACATATGAAAGATTGCCAGAATTTGTTTCTTGCCCCCTTTCCCTTGAGACCCACTGTACTAGTTTCTGTACTGGCACTTGTACTAGCTGCTGTACAGAGTGTCACACACTGGGTGGCTTTAAAAAAAACCATAAATTTATTTTCTCATGGCTCTGGAAACTAGAAATGTAAAACCACGATATGGGCAGGGCAGTGATTTCTTCAAAGGCTTCAGGGAAGAATTTGAATCCTTCCTTGTTTTGTCCAGTTTGTGGTGGCTTCAGGTATTCCATGCTTAATGGGAGGGCTACTTCAATCTCTGTCCCCATCTTCACATGGCTTTCTTTGTGTCGCTATGTACAAATTTCTCTCTTCTTTTAGGGATACCAGTCATTGATTTAGGGCTCACTCTAATGCAGTGTGACCTCATCTTAACTTGATTACATCTGCAAACACCTTATTTCCAAATAAAATTACATTCACAGGACCTAGGTAGAAACAAATTCTGAAGGAGGACACTATTTGTTTAGTCTTTTTGTGCTGCTATACCAAATATTTGAGTACAGTTAATTTTTAAAGAACAAAAATTTATTTCTCAGTTCTGGAGGCTGAGAAGTCCAAGATCAAGGTTATAGTATTTGGTGTCTGGTGAGGGCCCGGTCTCCGCTTTCAAGATGGTGCCTTGTTGTTGAGTTCTCTAGAGGAGATGAACACTGTGTCTTCATATGGCAAAAGGGATGAATGGGCAAAAAGGGACCTAAGTCAGTTCCCTCCAGTCCTTTCACAAAGTCCGAATCCATTCACAAGGGCACAGCCCTCATGCCTTAATCCCTTCCCAAAAGGCCCCATTCACAATACCACCACAATGAGGATCAAGTTTAAACTTGAATTTTGGAGGGGACCCCTTAAAATACCCCATAGCACTACTCAACTCAGTACACTCACCCTGCCATCATTTCGCCTCCTGGGCAGGCCCAGCCATGCTCCACTAACTGCTCAGAAAGGGAAGACCTGGAAGAGAACTTGAGCGGAAGACTCTCAATTCAAGTTCTCTTCCAGATCTTCCCTTGCTGGGAGAGAGCACAGAACATAGTTTCATTCTGCCCTGATCATAGGCCCTTTAATATTTCCATGGACTGGTCTGCCTCATTTTCTGTGAACTGACTTCTATATACTCTTGCTTGTTCCAGATAAAAGCTTGCTTGCTTGCTTATTTATTTGAGTGGGTAAGTGGGAAGGGGTGATGAAAAAGATGAGGAGAGAGGTAAACAAGGGAGGTAAAAACATTAATACTCCTTAGGTATGAACACGTGAGCAGCAGTTATCACCTGCCCTTGAGATACGAAAGGATTAGAGAAAAACTTTGACAATTAAATGCCTGACTGACATCTCTTTAGTTTCACTCTAAATCTAATTCTTATGAAAATTGCAAAGCTGCTCAATACAGAGTGTTTTATACTTTCAGAATGTGTAAAATTAGATTTTTTTGTCTCTCTTTAAAATAAATGTTAGAGAAAAAAATCGAATGTTTTTTCCCATTGCAAAATGAAAACTTGCCATTTCTCTGTATTTGTATATTTTAATCTTTCTCAGAGTTTCAGCTTTTTTTTTTTTTTTTTTCCTTTTTAAGAAAGAGTCTCATTCTGTCATTCTGTCACCCAGGCTGGACTGCAATAGCATGATCTCAGCTCACTGCAACCTCTGCCTCCCAGGTTCAAGTGATTCTCCTGCCTCAGCCTCCCTAGTAGCTGGGATTACAGGCGCCCACCACCACGCCCGACTAATTTTTGTATTTTTAGTAGAGATGGGGTTTCACCATTTTGGCCAGGCTGGTATTGAACTCCTGACCTTGTGACCCACACACCTCAGCCTCCCAAAATGCTAGGATTATAGGCATGAGCCACCGCACCTGGCCTACAGAGTTTCACTATTATAAATCAGCTAGAATAAACAATTGTGTATATATAGATTTTTGAAATATATCCAGTGCTATTTTCTTATCTATTTGTTTAAAATTGTATTTCTTTGACAGCAAAGAGGAATGATTTTGAGGAGTATGTTGCTATGAAGTAGATTCTGTCCTAGATTCCAGAGGAAAAAGTATTGACAGAATTCCTGGCCGCATGGAAGTTAGATTATCAAAAAAGTATTTCCTCTTGTCCTCCTCTGGGAATTATAGATGTATATTTTTTACTGAATTATTGGTTGGAACCCTAGTATTTTACTAATTAATTTATGAAATGTCAATGTAAAAGGTGTTAAATCTTTAAAATATCTTTCTTTCTTTTTTTTTTGAGATGGAGTCTCATTCTGTTGCCCAGACTGGAATGCAATGGCATGATCTCGGCTCATTGCAACCTCTGCCTCCTGGGTTCAAACAATTCTCCTGTCTGAGCCTCCTAAGTAGCTGGCATGCACCACCACACCCAGCTAATTTTTGTATTTTTAGTAGATACAGGGTTTCACCATGTTGGCCAGGCTGGTCTTGAACTCCTGACCTTGGGTGATCCACCCACCTCGGCCTTCCAAAGTGCTGGGAGTACAGGCATGAGCCACCGCAATCAGCCTGGCCTAAAAATATCTTTTTTAGTTTGTTCTTGTCTTTTAATTTTGGTTATTTTGTTTAATGCATAGAGAACTTATATGTAGTTATATATGTTACATATAGTTATATTTATATGTAGTTTTATGTGTTTTATATATAGTTATAGTTGTATGTAGTTATATATGATAAATATAGTTATGGATGTTATATATATAGTCATATATAATTGTATATGTTATGTATAGTCATGGTTATGTGAGTTATATCCATGAATTCCTTTAATTCTGATTACTTCCATGCTTTTCACAAGGGCTCCTGTATCCAAATAAATATTAGTTGATCTTTTATATTAGTAATTATATAATGTGACTCCATTACAAATACTATCATTAACCGAGACCAAACTTACCTTTAAAAAATTATTATATTTCATCCTTAAGACACTCTCTTGCTGTAACTATAACACTTCTTTCCATTTTTGTGAATGATCAACAGGACAAATGATGCTTAGAGTAGCAATTATCTTGCCCAAATTTAAACAGCCTCAGATCAGATTTAAGCTACAGTGCCTCCACCTGGGAATTATTAATGAGGATGGTGCAGGGTGACAATCAAAACCGACTTTTTCCCTAGATAGCTAAACTGCATTCCTCAAAATGATGTATTGATTTTCCCTTCCCTTTCCCATTGATTAAGGATGTCTCTATAACCTATTAAACATTTATATGTAGTAAGAACTTTCTTGTATGTAGTTAAGGGCTTTTTTTACATCTAAACACATTGTGCTCCTTCTGCTTTGTTTTGTTTTGCTTTGTTTGGGAATGCGGGAATAAGAAATATGTTTAAACATATAAATTTCCTACTTTCTTTTTCAACCCCCTCATTTAGAGACCATTAAATAAACTTCTAAGTATAGTAGATTCATGCAGGCTTAACGTTTTAGAAAGAAAACAAATGAACATTTTAGGTTAATTTTGTTGCCTCCTTCCTTCAGAGATGGTTTTGGACTAAAAAGGTACTGTTGAGCTCTTTAATTTTAAACCAATTTCTGACCCAACCTAGAAATATCTTGAAAGTTAGGTGTTCGCTGGAAGGCATTTTACCAGAGTCTGAGAGAAGAGTTAAGACTCACTCTGATTTCTGCCCTTTCTCAAACAGAGTTTGTTGAACTTGAGGCAGCTTTATGCAGATGAATAGTGTAAATGACTCAATTGTGTCCCCTGGTTCAAGCCCCACCGTTTTCTTAGCCCCATTAATCTTCAGCCAAAACAAAATGACTGCCACAGAGGAGGGGGGAAGACGGTTTGTGACAGATTTGAAAAGAGGCAGCTGAGAGTGCATTTCCCCCCAGATAAATATTAGGGTGTTTCAAAACTAACAGGAAGAAATAATTTCGCCCCCAAAGAGAACTTCTATAATGTCTTGGTTTTCCTGGTACTAGAGTTTGGAAAAGGAGAATGTTTTCAACTGCAAATATGCCTATCACCCTCTGCTGGCTGGTTACTCTTTCAGAAGTTAGACGCCT
>NW_016107380.1:6188072-6193163 GCF_001604975.1 Cebus imitator
TCAAGCAATTTCCCTGCCTCAGCCTCCCGAGTAGCAGGGACTACAGGTGGACGCCACCACCTCCGGCTTATTTTTTATATTTTAGTAGAAACTGGGTTTCACTGTGTTGGCCAGGATGGTCTTGAACTCCTGACCTCAGACCAGGGGCTTTTCTGTGGGCAGTGCAGTGGCCTCTCACACCTCTGGTGTGCACTGAACTTTGGCCCCAATTCCATAAATATCTACATACAAATATATTTAATAGTTGACTTGATTCAAAAACAAAACAAAACAAAAACAAACATGTCTCTTAAATCTCTCACTCAAAAAGGTCGCTTGTTGCAGTAAACCCAAGGAAGTCAAGACATTAAATCTCACTTTCTTGTTTTAAAAGTGCTTTACATATATCACCACCAACCAGCTTGTAAATTTTAGTCAATCCTCAAACCAGTCTTTTAAAGGAGCTGAAAAATGTCCCTGTGCCCTCAAAGGACACACCTGTTATCTGAAACAGTTTTTAACCAGCTTGTTAAGCAGCTTTGACAGATCAAAGACCCCAGACAATGGGCACAAACTTTAACAATAGTGTAGCCTTAAGCAAAAGGTCCTGTCAAAGCCAGGCTTGTGCCCATGGCATTATGGCCGGCAATTGAAAATAAATTTTACTTGAATAAGTACCTCAGCCTGATCAGAGGCACTGCCGCTGCTGAAACAAAAGCAGTTGGGGATAAGTTATTGACTCCACTGACAGCCTGAATGAACTTCATTATGCCAGACCACTCTTGGTAAATGTGTCAGGTTTTAAACTGAATTAGGTGGCAGGTGCATGGACTATTTCTCTGCTCCCCCTGAGACAGCCGACAGCCAATCATCACCTGATTCTACAGACAAATGTTTAGATTTGTTTTTCATATTGCATGGCCATAAGTGAAAGCATATTTAAATCTTTTTCCTTATCCTCCATCACTGACGTGTTATGTTCCCGTGAGCAGGTCATATCCACGCTTTGGTGTAATGGGACTCATAGAGGCCTGGGCTGCCACCTCCGCCCCTCCCCTCCCTCGGAGGCACAGATTTCAGGGACAATCTGGGATCTTCACTGGAAGGTTATTGGATTTTAGCTTTAGAACAGCAGCTCCTCTTCTGTTGTAGGAAATTGAAATGCAGGGACATACATTCACCATCTCTTCCATCTTAAAAACTTCGAAAAGACATAAGAATGTACATTATAATAGGTTTTCACCTATTAAATTTTTGGTTGAGACTGAATTTTTAGTTGGGAACTAGATTACAGAAACCAGATATTTTAAGCTGTATTAAGTATTTCCCTCCAGCAAATCTTGTAACCCCTGACCCCAAGTCTCCTGAGTTCAAGCAAAGAGTCAGTAACTCTGGCATTTTTCTGCTATGAAAGCATGTGTGTATGTATGTATGTATCTACATATCTATCTAGCTATCTATCAATCATCTATCTAATTTTCTTGTATATTTGGCTTTAAAACATTTGTTTTATGATCTTCCCTAAGCCTATAAGGATAAATACAAGATCAGCTGAACTTTAGATACATTGATGCCAGCTCTCATTACTTAATTATAAGACAGGACTATTAAGACTCCTACAAGTGAAAGCCCAGACTTCCGCCCAGAGAGAGAGAGAGAGTTGGCATACACCTTTGGCTATGTGCCTTATTAAAGTTAATGAGCAAGAAGATTCTTTTCTCCTAAGTATCTTGAAAACCTGAAGCCCTCCCAGTTAAGTGTCTTTTTGCTTTTGAATAATGTTTCCATTATTCATGATAAAACACCATACATTTCTTGACATATATCTTGAATCGTAAAGTAGAACTCTCTTCAGCTCCATCCCCAAAGAGAGAATAATATAATTTTTAATCCCATATTAAAACATCAAAAACCTATCAATCCAGTGTTTGCTGTTCTTTTAATGATGTCTAAGCACAATTTGGTTCAAATCTCCAATGGAACTTTATTCGGTTCTGGCCTTATTTACTTCCAGATGATATTGTTTCACTGGATACAGTGATTTCATGTTTGCATTTGAATGTAAAGATGGATTTGAACCTTTGCAAAACATCTCTAGAAAAACATCAACATTCTAAAATTTATATGTATACAAATCTGGATGATATGTGCTATTCATGAGTACGAAATCGGTTTTCATTTAGGACTACCTAAAGTCCGCCCTGAGTTAACACAGGAAAAAGGCTCTACAATGCCTTTCACTTGCTGGAGCTGTTCCTCCCCCCAGCCACAGCAGATGGTGTTTCATAGTTGGTCACAAATGGCTGTCAGTGAGTGTTTGTCTGCCTGCCAGTAACCTGTGGCTCAGGGACTCCCTCAGAGAGTGTACCAGCTCTGACTCTGCTGATAACAGCATCTGAGAAAATGATCCGTCCTTTCTTGTCATGCACAAAATTAGCCATCTCACTTTCAAACTGTTGACAAGGGGGATATGAAAGAAGTAAGGACTGTGCCAGCCCAGCTGATGTTTCCTCAGCTCTGGTTCTGTGGGCCTCATGCAGACAAATCCAGAAGCAGACTTGATGAGAATGATGTTGTCACCGAATAGATGGTCTTGGAGCAAACCCAGTTCTGGTACCAGCATTTCCTGCAGGGACTTGCTTGAACTCTCCAATGGGCTAGTACTGATCTTTAGAACGACAGCTATTTTCTCACCCCAGGACCTCAATCAGACTTCATACTGAAATGACCTTTGGCGGCATTGCCTTGGATGAAGGGGGAGGAAGAGCTGAGTGTGGCAAAGGCTGTGAGCACTGTTCTCGTGGCTCTTGGCACCACCCCCAGCTGGAAGGCAGGGTGCCAGCCCTGATGCCTTTGTGGATGCAAATGGCCCCAGAGCACATGAGGCAGCCACTAATGAATCAAAGTGGTGGGGGGGGAGATGAGAGAAGGAAAGCAAGAATGACAGAGAAAGGACGGGGAGAAACAAGAGGAGAAATAGCAAGGAATTTGGAAGGAACTGACATTTGCTGAGAACCCATTTGTGGCAGGCAGCAAATGTGTAATTCTTGCAGTAATTTCATAAGTTTTGTATCATCACCCCTGTCTTACAGATGAGAAAAATATGGCTCTGAAAAAGTAAGTAACGTCTTTCAGGTCACAAAATTAGAAAGTGGCAGAACCAGGATTTCAACATCTGGATCCTACATCCAAGATGAAGGGGCTGGACTCTTAAGCCAGGCTTCTGGCTTTAAGTCTGGCTTCACAACCTACTGACTGTGTAAACTTAGGCACACTGCTTCACCCCTCAATGCCTCAGTTTCCTTATTTGTAAGACGGATCTATTAAGAATAACTCTCTCATGAAGTCATTGAGAAGGATGAAATAAGTTAACATATAAGTACTTTGAAGAGTACTGGACAATAGCTAACATTGTACTAGAGTATGTTTTATTCTTTATCTTGTATTTTTCAAGTATTTATTTCTCTGTTAGATCACTATCTACTTACTGGTAAATAACCCTTCAAGAACTCTCATTATAGCAAAATATCTTTATTCCAGTACTTTTACATTTCTAGTTTGTTGTTTATTTCCTTGTTTGATTTTTTAAAGCAGGTGACATCTATTCCTATATTACTAATTAAGTGTATAGATGTGAACAAGCTAGCAACTTTGATATCATAAAGTGATTGAATCCTATTTACACTGTTTCCTAACTGCGTCATCCTGGTCAGCCTGCTAAATCTTTCTCAGTCTCAGCTTTCCCAGCTATATAATAAAAAATATTTAACAATCTAAAGAACTACTACAGTGATTGAATGAGAAAAAGTATATATAGTGCCTATCACACAATAGACATTCTGCCATTTATAGTTGTTGCTAGTTTCCTGAATAACTGAAAATGAGTTTTCATCATGCAGCTACACGTGTCAACTCAAACGTGGGTCACAGACTTTGTACTGAATGTCTGGGGTGCGTGTGCAGATAGATGAAGCTGATGACTGAAGCTGACCTAAACGTATGTCTTTCTTCTTCTATGACATTTCTTACATTTAATTCCCCGACACAATATTCTGGGCAATAATCACCAACTGCCATAACCGTTTTATCTGGCAAAAGAATTTCATTTCTCTACCATAGACTATACCCATGCTGCTCAGAGCAAAGGGGTGCTTGGGCCTCAGGGAGCTGAGAAAGGGGCTTCCTTCCAGATAGCATGAGCCTGTCAGGTGAGGTCAGCATGACGATTAAAGAAAACATCTTTCAACCCCTTCTCTCCAGGAGAAATGAGAGGAGGCTCCTGCCAATTGTTAATGATAATGGTCTTATAATTCGAACACCACATTTTACCCAGGAGGATCCCAAATACTTTACAGATCTACAAATAGCTTCACCCACTCTGCCCAGTAGGCGTTAGGTGAACTAAGCTTGGAATGCAGCCGCTGTGGGGAGGATTCCCCTCATATTTAAAAAAATCTGCAAAACTAAAATGTATCCTAGTACCTATAAAACATATGCATGTAAAAGTTTTACTTGGTAGATGAAATGAGTAAGAACGACAGAGAAGATTTGTATATTATTTTTAATACAAAATTATTCATTTTGTTGCTTTTTTTGAGTGAAACTCCCAAATGAGCATAAGCCTGCATTTCCAAATCATTGGTTCCTTAACAGAGAGGCTTAAAGGACAACAATTCTTGAGGTTAAAGTACTCATCCAAAAAAACAGAAGGCAGCTCTAAAATCATGAAGCAAATTAAGTAGAAACTATGGCAGACTTAGAAAAATAGTGTTTATCAGCAGCTTTTTAGCCATACTTCTTATTCTAATGACCTATGGCTGTGTAACAAACTATCCTAAAATTTGGTGACTTAAAACTACAACCATATAATTATAGTCATGCATCACTTAACAACGGGGATATGTTCTGAAAAAATGCATCATTAGGAGATTTCATTGTTGTGCAGACAACATGGCGTGCCCTTACATACACCTAGATGGTATAGCCTACCACACACCTAGGCTCTAAGTTACAGCCTATTGCTCCTAGGCTACTTACTTGTACAGCAGGTGCAGAATACTGTAAGCAGTTGTAATACAACAGCAAGTATTCGTGTATCTTTTTTTTTTTTTT
>NW_016107380.1:6193218-6216180 GCF_001604975.1 Cebus imitator
TTATTGAGACAAAGTTTTGCTCTTGTTGCCCATGCTGGAGTGCAATGGTGCTACCTTGGCTCACTGCAACCTCCCTCTCCTGGGTTCAAGTGATTCTCCTGCCTCAGCCTCCTGAGCTGCTCAGATTACAGGCACCCACCACCATGCCAAGCTGATTTTTGTACATTTAATTGAGACAGGGTTTCACCATCTTCACCAGGCTGGTCTTGAACTCCTGACCTCAGGTGAACCACCTGCCTGGGTCTCCCAAAGTGCTGGGATTACAGGTGTGAGCCACCACACCTAGCCCAAGTATTTGTGTATCTACATGGAGAAAATGTACAGTAAAAATGTGGTATAAAAGATTTAAAATGGTATGCCTCTGTAGAGTACTTATAATGAATGAAGTTTGCAGGACTGGAAGTTGCTCTGGGTGAGTGAGTGAATGGTGATTGAATGAGAAGGACTAGGACATTACTGTACACTACTATGGATTTTATAAGCACTGTATGCTTTAGGCTACACTAAATTTATTTTTTAAATTTTTTCTTAATAAAACATTAATATTAGCTTACTGTAACTTTGTTGCTTTATAAACTTTTCAATTTTTTAAACTTTTGACTTTTGTAGTAACGCTTAGCTTAAAACACAAACAC
Source organism: Cebus imitator (assembly GCF_001604975.1). NCBI lineage: Eukaryota > Metazoa > Chordata > Mammalia > Primates > Cebidae > Cebus > Cebus imitator. The sequence goes on from NW_016107380.1 coordinate 6,193,854, forward strand.
AGCTGGGTGCAGTGGCTCACACCTGTAATCCCAGCACTTTGGGAGTCCAAAGCAGGTGAATCATGAGGTCAGGAGTTTGAGACCAGCCTGGCCAATATGGTGATACCCCATCTCTACTAAAAATACAAAAAATAGCCAGGTGTGGTGGCACACACCTGTAGGTCCAGCTATTTGAGAGGCTGAGGTAAAAGAATCCCTCAAACCCAGGAGATGGAGGTTGCAGTGAGCTGAGATCATACCACTGCACTCCAGCCTGGGCGACAGAGCGAGACTCTGTCTCAAAAACAAACCAACAAACAAACAAACCACACACAAACACATTGTACAGCTGCACAAAAGTATTTTTTCTTTCTATCCTTGTTCTATAAGTTTCTTCCATTTTAAAAATGATTTATTTATTTTACTTTATAAGCATTTTTGTTAAAATAAGACACAACACACACGTCAGTCTAGGCCTACACAGGGTCAGGATCATCAATGTCCCTGTCTTCCACTCCCATATATTGTCTCAGCAGAAGGTCCTCAGGGGCAATAACACGCATGGAGCTGCCCTCTCCTATGATAGCAATACCATCTTCTGGATACCTCCTGAAGGACCTGCCTGAGATTCTTCTTGAGAAGATGTCATTCCTTCCAGAAATATGTCATTGGTGGTTTGTTTGGTTTGTTTCATTTTTGATCATAGATTTGTGTGAGTAATGCCTTGTGTTGTATTGTAACAGCCATCATATCACTAGGTGATAGAAATTTTTCAGCTCCATTATAATTTTATGAGACCACCATTGTATACGTGGTCTGTCATTGACTGAAGCATCAATGTGGCACATGACTGCATATCCATAATTTTGTGTTTTAGGCATTTAAGCAGAACACGATTGGTTACTTTTTGCATGTTGTACTGACTGGGGGTCATTCAGTAGTACTCAGCTGGTGGCTTGGTCTGGTCTGGAGGGTCAAAGACCTGGAGTCTTGGAAGGAAAGGCTGGGAAACTGGGCTCACCTGGGCCCCCCCTCCGTGTAGTGGCAGTGCAGGGCAGTTCTCAGGGGCTTTGGATGGGCTCAATTCTCCCCCATTCTTGCATGCAGTTCTAGAGAGTAACTGCAGAATGTGCTGGGAATGCAGCCTCCCGGGATGGGGAGGAACTGCCTGAAACACCCCAGTTCCTGTTCCTGTCCCTCCTAAAAAAGGTAACATCTTGAGTTAGCGAAGATCTGTCTGGACAAGCCTGGGCTTTTTTCCTGTCTCCCCTGAAAGCAGAATGTTCTTCCCAACTTCAGCCCAGTGAGTGGCACTGCACCTGAGGGATGTAACCTGGGGTGGGCTGCCTTTCCCGAGGGCCACTCAGCTGGGATGCAAGTTGGGTGCTCACAGTTGAGATTTCATCTATCCCCGGGAGCTTTCCTGAGCACTGGCTCACAATGGATCCTAAGTTTCTATGTTTCTTGCTACCTGACTGTCCATAAAAAAACCTACTTTATGTAACTTATTGCATGTGAGTGTGTTCTGATTCACCAGACTCAGATAAGTAGGGAAGCCGAGCATAGGGAAGGTTCTCTCACAGCCAGGGCCTCACCATGTGGCTTCTCTAGTAGGATACTTGAACTTCTTATATGGAGATTCAGGTGGCCAAGAGCAGCCAAGACCAAATGTTCCAAGAAACAGGAATGGAAGCTGTCTGTTTCTTAAGGCCTGGGCCTAGCACTGCCACTTTCACTGTATTCTATTGATCAAAGCAGTGACACAACTCACTTAGATATTAAGGAAGATGATATAGGTCCCAACTCTCTATGGGAAAAGTGTCTTTAAAAAAATTGGTCACACTTTCGTTGAATTAAAGCAGTTTGTGGTAGAAATAAGACAATCTTTGTACTTTGTTCTGATCTTATTCTATGAAGGCATTCTGTTAACCTATACACATTTGCGCTTCAACTGTTACACAATGCCATATTCCATGTGAACACCACAAAATCTGGGAGCATGAATTCTCAGGCACTTTTCTAGAAATCCACTAGCTGAAGCCAGCTACTGCATGGGACATGTCCTCTAGAGTTTTTGGACAGTTTAAGTTTTCATGTGTAAAAGGAGGAGAAAACATGGGCAAATTTTCCCTCAGAAATGAGAAAAGAGACAGTTCCAAAATGAGAAAGAAAAAGGGACATTTTGCCATTGAATTTCTTTTCATTCCTGGGGCTGACCTGGCCCTGAGTGTATGACTCTCAGGTCCCACTGGCCATAAGAACGAAGAAGTGGGCAACAGATGGAAGCGTAATCACTAAACTTGGGGTGTCATTAAAACAAGCTTTGTGTAGCATTTGTGTTTCTGTGTGTGTGTGTGTCTTTTGTTTTGTATTTTTTCCCTCTCACAGTGTTTGCTTATCATTCTAAGCTTTCATAAGTCCCTCACCATTCCATCTCTTTCTAGCTTTCTAGACCATAGGTTTATCCTATAACCTACAGATAAATACTTTAAACTGCTTTTCTAGAGCCCTAGACTTATTTTCTTACTGACTTTCTGCCATATCTCTAATTAATCTCCAGCTTGGAGTAATCCTCATCATATGACTCAGTAGCGTGAATTTCAAACAAGGGATCACTGAGATGATTCTACATCCAAAGAAATGGGGTTTTCATTCTTTAGCGTGGCTCTGACAATTATATCAGTTTTACTGATATGAACAGAAGGCAAGGAAATACTGGATAGAAGAAGGTGGTTCCCTGGCAAAGGTCCCACCCTTGAGCCTGGAAACCTGCAGACTAAATGGGAACAAGCATTACGGTTTTCCCACCCAAATGTTGCCTTTTGGCCTGCCATGCCCCCTTAACTTGTACCCATTTAAACCCCAAACCCCAGGCTCCATGAGCAAAAGAGCAAAGGGGTAAAAGAGTGGCACAGCAGAGAAAGAGAGAAGAGAAGGAGCATCTGAACATTGAGAGGAGTTCAGTTGGGGACGGTCTGAGAGGAGATTGTCTGCAGGACAACTGAACTCCAGAGCAAGATCATCTTCCCACTCTATCCCCTTTCCAGATCCCCATCCATCTCACTGAGTGCCACCTTCATCCAGCAAAAAAATCCCCTGAATTCACCATCCTTCAATTTGTCTGTGTGACCTGATTCTTCCTGGATGCCAAACAAGGACATAGGTACAAAAAGCACACTGAGCTAGTTAACACTTAAGCCATTTGTGGATGGCAGAGCCAAAAGGGCACTGTAACATACCCATTGGGGCTTCAGGAGTCACAAGCACCCACCCCTAGATGCTACCGCGGGGCAGGAGTCCAGAAGTGCTCACCCTGTTTTCTACGCCTGCCAATCTGCATACTCTTACTCCCATAGGGGTTTGAGTATGTGGTGGCTGAACAGAAGAGCCTCACCTGCCACACATCCTGCAAGGGGGGTCAGAGAACTCTCTTGTTTCGTTACTGCTTGTAACCTACAGTATTTCTCCCTTACAACATAAGTTGTTTGAATTTTGTTTTCTTTCCTCTAACCTCCTTGTTTCTTGATGCATCATCATCTCTTGGGTGGAAGCCAGTCACCTGTCTACTCTCAAGTGCTTAGAAAGTGTCATTTTAGTGTATCACCTGAAAAAGGCAGTATTTACAATAAGTAGAAATGCAAATGATTTTAGACATATACATATGACTGATGTTGAGTGTAGTCCACTTATGGACTGCCCAACATTTGCTCTTCTTCCACATTCAGTCCTCCAAGTTCAACAGCAACAACTGTACACACCAGTGTAACATAACACAACTGTGCCTCCTAAATGAGAGCACCTCACATTCTTTCCAAATGAACAGACTCGGTCTCTTCTACTGGCTGAGTTCAGAATTTCTGGGTAATGTTTATTCCTTCTCCATTACAGTAACAATCCCATATTAATTTTCTGGAATTTTTTATACTAGATTATAAATGTAACCACTGCCAATATACCTTATTTATTGAATTTGAATAAATTTATGACATTATCATTTGTAAGATGCAGCATTATCAATATTATTACACAAAAAAAATAAAAAACACAATCTCTAAATGATAACATGCCATTAGTTGTAAGATGCATTAGAATTTCTGAGAGGTCAACATGAAAAATTGTTCATACACATATTTCATGGATGTTAACATGTGAAGAAATAACGTAGAGTAAAAAGTGAACAAAAAGGAGAAAAGCAAAAGAAAATGAATATAAAAATACATTCCTGAATAATAGCTTCCTTAAATTAATGAATATATATACATGACATAGCAAGAAAGAAAGCAAATGCTGTTGGATGTCACAGTCCTCATTTCTGCAAAAGATCAAAGGCCATGGTTAGTATCTACAAATTACTTCTTCAGTTTATTATTCCATGATTTTTGTACATAGTAAATACCTTAGCCAGGAAAGATTTTTTACCTGATGTGATGATGCAAGTCTTCATTCTTGAGGCATCTTAACTCTTAATGGTTTTGTCTATATGGCACTAGAGCTTTCTATTAATTTTTATTATTGGGAGCATCTATCAGTCATAGATATTCTCCTCCCTGGATGCACTATTGAGCACCAATTTTATTTACTCTTGAGAGGCTGAATTATTACCATAACCAACTTACAACCTTCTTTTTTTCCTATTTGTCCTATGGTGTGAAGATTCAAAATGCCCAGCTTCTAATTTAATGGGACTGTTACAAATGAAAATGTTCTTTCTTTAGAAACTAAGATTTATTAACATAAAGTGCCAAAAGATGGAGGAAGGTTGCAAGAAGTGAATCACTGGGTGTCATGGTGAGGAAGTTAGTCCTATTTTCACACTGGGGTGAAATTTTCGCCCTCCACAATTGATGAATTCTGGCTACTTGAGAAATAGCACTATGTATTGTTCATTCATTCAGAGCATATACTGCATACTGTAAGTGAGTACCTCAACTTTGTTAATTGCTGTCTCACAGGTGACACTAATACTAAATCTTCAATAGGATATTCCATTGTTATATAAAGCCAGCTCCTTGTAAGTAATGGGTACATGTTATTACTAGTAAATTTCACGAGCATTAGCCCATTTCCCCTTTTTTCTTTAAGAGTATTTTCTTTTTCAGAGCAATATTGAGTGAGACACAGTTACAGTTTTAAAGGGACAATTTATTAAGTCCCACAGATGATGTTTTTGGGAAGGAAAGTGGATATTCACACAAAGTGTTCCAGGAAGAAAACCATCACTGACCTCTCATGCAGGTCCAGTATATTCGGTCTGTCCTCAGATTGAGGCTAATATGTCTGGAGCATGGTGCTATGTGTGGGGCTTAGTGTGGGCTTCTGCTGGCCATTTGGGTACATAGCATGGTCTTATTTAGGTCAACCTTGGTGAGGCAAAGTCTTTGTGTTGAGAAGATGTGTGGTCTCCAACCCTGCCACCATAAGAATTTTGTTCAGGAGCCTGTTGAGTCCATTCTGGAATAGCTGGAGAAGAGACTGATTGACACACACAGAACAGGTCATCTGTTTATTATTGAAAGCCTTTCTCAATGAGTAGTGTGCGTGAGCATTCCAATGGCAAATAAACATATTTGCACACTGATCCAGTTCTGAGAGGCTCATTATTTACCCCTTCCTCAAATGTTGTCATAAATGACCTAATCTTTTCTTTCCTGGTTCCAAGTAATTGGCTGAATCATAAGCCAATAGTTAAAACAAATGAATATTATTACTTAGTTTTAGTGGTCATCTAAATAACAGTTTCAATTCTTTCCAGTGAGGATTTTCCTCTTCACTGTCCTTAAAGAACAACTCTTAAAAAATTTGTGGTGCCCTGGCAGGCTACTTTAATTGAAAGTCAGTAAAAGATGCAGATCCCTCTGTAATCAAGTCAGAAACCATTTTCTCTTTAATCAGTTAATAGAAAGAGAACTTCTCCATGAAACTATACATACTTTTATGGTTCAGAATGTGATCTATGGTGAATATTCTGTGTACACTTAAAAAGACTGTGAATGTTGCCGTTAGTGGGTGGAAACCTCTATAAAATTTAATTAGGTCAAATTGGTTGATAGTGCTGTCCAAGTATTATAAACCTTTATTTATTTTCTATTTGTTCTATTGATTATTGAAAGAGGGATGTCTAACCATAACTGTGCATTTGTGTCTTTATTTTTGTAGTCCTATAAAAGTGTGTTTTTTTTTTTTGTATTTTGAAGCTCTGTTTTTAGGATCATAAATATTTGGATTTCTTATGCCTTTGTTAATTGATCCTTTTGTCATGAAATAACCTCTTTAAGCTTGGACATTTGCTTTGTTCCGAAATACACTTTTATATTTATATAATCACACTACATTTCTTTTCATTAGTATTATCATAATATATATTTTTCAACTTTCTACCACTAATAAACTTAAGATTTATAATTAAAAGTGAGTTTTCATAGGCAGTATAAAGTGGGGTCTTGCTTTTTTAAACAATTGCAGTTGACAATTTCTGCCTTTTAGTAGGGGTGTGTAGGCCATTCATATTTAACGTGATTTCTAAAATGGTTTGATTTACATGTATCACCTTGCTATGTTTTTTAAAACTTATTTATTTATTTTGAGACGGAGTCTTGCTCTGTCACCCAGGCTGGAGTGCAGTGGTGCAATCTTGGCTCACTGCAACCTCTGCTTCCTGGGTTCAAGCAATTCTCCTACCTCAGCCTCCAAAGTAGCTGGGACTACAGACACAAGCTACTATGCCCAACTAATTTTTGTATTTTTAGTAGAGGTGGGGTTTCACCATGTTGGCCAAGTTGGTCTCAAATGCCTGACCTCAAGTGATCCACCTGCCTTGGCCTCCCTAAGTGCTGGGATTACAGGCATGAGGCACCATGCCCAGCCCCACCTTGCTATTTGTTTTTATTTGTACTATATGTTCTTTGTTCCATTTTTGTGTGTGTTTGCCTTCTTTTGGATTGAACTTTTTAATGTTTATTTTTATCTTCTATGTTTTCTTGTTAGTTACAACTTTGCTGTTTTCCTTTAGTGGTTGTTTTAGAGTTTACGGCGTATCTTTTTTCTTATTATTTAAATCTATTAAATTGCACTGTGATTTGGATATTTGACCCCTTCAAACCACATGTTGAAGTTTTGATCTCTAACATTAGAGGTGGGGTCTAATGAGAGGTGTTTGGGTCATGGAGGCAGATATCCCATGAATGGCTTGATCTTGCTACCTTGTCTTCAGGGCAATGACTGAGTCCTTGCTCTTTTAGTTCCCAGGAAAGCGGGTTGTTAGAAAGAACCTGGTACCTCCTTTCCCTCTCTCTCTTGCTTCCTCTCTCACCATGTGATCTCAGCACACGCTGCTCCCCTTCATTTTGTGCTATGAGTAAAGCAGCCTGAAGTGCTCCCCAGAAGCAGATGTTGGTGCCATGTCTCTTGTACAGCCTGAACTATCACCCAAACAAATCTCTTTTTGTTATAAGTCACCCTGCCTTAGTTATTACTTACAGCAACAAGAATAGACTAAAACAAATAATTAAACATTTAAAGTAAAAATAATAACAATGAATTGCAAGCTTTTAAACAGAAATAAAATATGAGAAAATAACACAATAGCTAAAAGAAATGAAATGGAAGTACTATAAGTGAAGTAGTGTAATACTACTGACTGGTGTTGCTGGCCACTTTAATCAGCAACTTAATTGAATCAAGACTTAATTTCAGCTCTAGAAAGGTTCAGTTTCTATCTGGTTTACCCCTATCCTTCCTAAGTTTCAATTAGAAGACTGGTGTATTCTATGTGGCCCCTTATCTTGGTGAGAACCAAATTTTAATCTTTGTCTTACAAGATATGGAAGAATCTTGTTTTGAATTTAATAAGTTTGTTAATAAAGCTTTTAGAACATTTTGGTTTTTGTTTTGTTTTGTTTTTTGAGATTGAGTCTTGCTCTGACCCCAGGCTGGAGTGTAGTGGCACAATCTCAGCTCACTGCAACCTAACTCTGGGTTTAAGCAATTCTCCTATCTTAGCCTCCTGAGTAGCTGGGCCACCATGTGCCACCATGTTCGGCTAGTTTTTGTATTTTTAATAGAGAACGCATTTCATCGTGTTGGCCAGGCTGGTCTCAAACTCCTGACCTCAAGTGATCCAACTGCCTTGGCCTTCCAAAGTGCTGGGATTACAGGCTTGAGCCACCGCACCTGGCCAGAGCCCTTCTTAATGCAGCGCTCTGTATTCAGCAAATGTCTTCAGAAGAAAAACAACAGCCATGGGCTTGAGGCCCAGTTATGAACCTATGTAAAAACCCTGGCATAAGGCCCCCAAAATTCATATGTTGGAGTGCTAGTCCACAGTACCTTTGAATGTGACCGTATTTGGAAATAAGGATATTGCAGATGTAATTACTTAAAATGAGGCCATACTAGAACCATGTAGGCTAGTATCCAGTATGACTTGTCTCCAGTATGACTTGTGTCCACGTAAAAAGCAGAAATTTGGAGACAGACATGCACACATGGAGAATACCATGTGAATATGAAGGAAGGAATCTGGACAAAGCCTTCTACGAAGCAAGAAATGCCACAGATAACATGCAAATCACCAAACGCTGGAGGAGAGGCATGAAACTGTTTCTCCGTAAGAGCCATCAGAAGAGGCCAATCCTGCCAACACTTTGATCTTGACTTTAGTCTCCAGAACCTTTAGGCAAAAACATATCTGCTTTAAAGCCATGCGGTTTGTAGTACCTTGTTGCAGTAGCTCTAGCAAATAACGAAGGCCCTAATATGATTTGGCTATGTCCTCACCCAAAACTCACTGTGAAATGTAGATCCCAGAATACCCATGTGTCATGGGAGCAACCTGGTGGGATATAATTGAATCATGGGGACAGTTACCTCCGTGCTGTTCTCTTAGTGAGTTCTCACTAGATCTGATGGTTTTATAAGGCACTTTCCTCATCTTTTGCTTGGCACTTCTCCTTGCTGCCACTATGTGAAGAAGGACATGTTTGCTTCTTCTTCTGCCATGATTGTAAGTTTCCTGAGGTCTCCCACCTACGCTGAACTATGAGTCAATTTAACTTCTTTCCTCTGTAAATTACCCAGTCTTGTGTATGTCTTTATTAGCAGCATGTGCTAATATTCTTCTGCATGTGCCCAGAATAACCAAATGGCCCAAGGACAGAAGCTACAGAGGCCCAGCTAACATCCCTGAGTCTTCTCCCACTGGAACCTTAACCCCTTTATTTCTTGTAACTTCAGAAGACCTTAGCTTCTTCAAGAAAGTTGATTGCCATATTTTCTTTGTTTTTTCTAGTTGCTGTAAATCAGAGTGCTTCTATACTTACATTTACTCCATCAGACCCACAGAAGTAGTTCTCCCCCATTCATTTTATAAAACACAATTGCCCCACATCTTTCTCAGTTCTTCTGATTGTGAACCACTGGTTTAAATTATACCAACAAATTTCTGGCATGTCAAATCATTTTAGCATATACTACAATAATCTTAAGTTTCAAACAACTGAACACACACTTAGAATCGCTTCCAGCCACCTTGAGCCAGTTTTCTGAATGTAAATCACTGGTAAAAATATTCAGGCAATTTGTGCTATGTGCTATGTTCCTATCTGAGATAGGAACTGTTGGTGGGAAACTTTAAACACTTTTTTTCAGTAATTGTTAGAACATGGGAAAACAAATTATTGAATAACCCAATTAACAACTTCTGATCACAGCACAATTAAACTGGAAAATTATGACCAAAAATACCCCTAAACCCTTTGGATTCTAACATATTCCTTTACATATTTCATGGAACAAAAAAAAATCATAGTGGAAATTTAAAAAAAATGAACACTAAATTATTATAAAAATAATACATATCTAAAAATGCTACTAAGGCAGTATATTCATAGCAAAATTGTAGATTTTAGTGCCCAAATAGAAAAAAGACACATAAACAAAGGAGAATAAAAAGTGAATTCCAAGAAGGAAAAAATGCAAAAATTAATGAATTAGAAAACATGAACAATAGGAGATCAAGAACAAAAACAAAATCAAAAACTCTTGTTCTTTAAAAATACTAAGTATGTAGGCTTTTGTTAATGAAGGCTGAAGGGAAAAAAAGAGAAAGAATGCAAAAAAACTCTTCTAAAATGTTCTAAAAGAGAACATAATAGGCCATGAGATTAAAACATAATATGAGACTAATGTAAAAAATTTCATGGCAATAAACTTGAAAACTTGGATAAATGGTTAAGTTTGTAGAAAATATGATTTACCAAAGTTTACTCAAAAAATATAAATGACTAGCCTTATAATCACCATTTCACTCTATAGTTAATATATACTCACAAAGTAATTCAGTCATAATGCTTTTACTGGGAAATTGTTCCAAGTAGGCAAATAACATGTATTTTCAATTGTATACAACTCTTTCACAAACTAGAGTAAAACGTAATGCTCCCCCATTAATTCTATGATGGAGGTAAGTCTTGATGGCAAAACCAGATAAGAATAGTTTTAGAAAGAAAAAGTATAGATTTATTTCACTTATGGCATGATGGCCATTGTTATTCACAATTTCTCTACCAATATTTTAAGAAGAAAATTAGCGGTTCACACAGGCTTGCTCTGCAGTATAACTCACTCACTAGCAAGACCCATGACAAATATGACTACATTTTAGAAATACAACATGAATGATGAGTAGAACCAACTATTATAGTATCCGTCTGGTTATTAGTTGGCTTTTTAGAATGTTCCTGAATGATTGTCTTTGGTTTACTCTGTGGTTTAAAGTACACCACTGGGTGTCCAACTGAGTGACATAGACTTTCTGAAGTTTATTTTCAAATTAAGGAACATTTATCAAAATGGAATCTCCTTGATGCCAAATATACTAAAAAGTGATCTAGATGTTTCAAAACCATAGCAAAAGAAAAAGGGAAATGAAAGAGAACAAAGGCAGAGATGCCAACAAGAATGTTCTTGGATGATGTTTTAAAATATTTTATTGCATCATGACTAGATTTCTCTCTTGCTAAAAGAACTGTAAATACAGTCTTCCAATTAATATTCTAGCATACCGTTTATATATTTTGTCATAGCCCAAAATGTAATAAATTGCATGCAGAAGCAGGCACATACAATATAGCAATACAAGCCTGTTGTGACATGGTTACCCTTGAGGCAAGGGATATCCCTTCTGCCTCCTCACGCCTGTCCTGTGATAAAGAAGTTCCACTCTTTAAAGAAAATGTGGTACGTGTACACCATGGAATATTATGTGGCCGTAAAAAAGAATGGAATAAAATCATGTCCTTTGCAGGGACATGGATGGAGCTGGAGGCCATTACCTTTAGCAAACTGAAACAGGAACAGAAAATCAAATACTTTGTGTTCTCTCACTTATAAATGGGCGTTCAATGATGAGAACACATGGACACATAGAGGGGAGGAGCACACTCTGGGGCCTTTTGGAGGGTGGTTGGTGGGAAGGGGGAAAGAATAAAGAAAAATAGCTAACGGGTACTACGCTTAATAGTTGAGTGATTAAATAATCTGTAAAACAAACCCCCATGACATGAGTTTATCTATGCAACAAACCTGCACTTGTAGCCCTGAACTCAATATAAAGGTTAAAAAAAAAAAAAAGAAGTTCCACTCTATCAGGAAACCAAAACCTTCAATAGCTAAACCTTGTTCCCCAGCAAATCATTTTTTATTTGCTCATTTAAATCATAGAGAGGATTGGGGCGCTTACCTCATTAACTCAAGAATAAAGAAGTCAAAGAAATCCATAATGTAGTAGAAAAGAGTGATGTAAAAATTCTCTCGTAAAACAAATCCATGCATATTGGTATAGACAGATGAAATTATATGGAAAATATAACATGAAAATGATTAATAATTACAATGAAATACTGATAAAGCTTACAGTGTAGAGGGAAGATTAAAAATAGCTTTGAAAGCTTGAAAGTTTGAATTACTCTTTTACTGACTACTAAGTTCTATGTCAATCTACATTACATAACACAGGTCATCATTGCTAATATTTATTAAGCACTTACAATATGACAGATTGACACTGACAGGCTATGGCAGACTAAGCACTTAACATCATGAACTCACGGACAATGATACTATTATTTCCCCATTATTAATTTCCAAGTCATCTTCATTTTACAGATGAGGACACTGAGACACAACGCTATTAAGTGGTAGAGGCAGAATGTAAACCCAGGCTGTCTGATTCAATAGTACATGTTCTTAACCATTTCAAAATACTCTCTCTCTGGTAAATATTCATTATACACTTACTCATCAAGTGAATGAATGAATCAATCTCTGTCCTTTTCATAAGATTGCTGCCCTTACAAAAGGATAGAGAAACCAGATGTCTCCCAATGCTTGCTTCTCTTTGCAGGATGAATTTGTATTCTTGTGGTTATCTGTAATTATTTGTCATCCTAAGCCAAACACTGTGAAGGGGAAGAATATTTTTTTCTTTGAGACTTGATACCCTTTATAATTAACATGACTACATATGGGGATACCAATTAGATGGATATAAAACTGACGGCAATGCCAATGAGCATAAGTATTGATACTTAATAGCATGGAATGAAAAACTAATGAGTCAGAATGATTCCCAACACAGAGAACCTAGAGCTATTGAAAAACTTAATCAAGTAAATGAGAAACTGATTAGGCCATTGTTATAAAGTTTGGAAAGATTCGTTTACATTAATCTAACTTCTCATAATGTTTTGTAATACACAGAATATTATTGTGTTTAGTTTTTTAAATTAATTTAGTTTTTTACCTATGATTTTTTTCATTGTTTGTAAGTTGGGTGGAAAGAAGACCCTTGTGAAGATAAATTTTTCGGGCATTCACTTAAAAAACTGTAAAACTTAAGGTTTATTATACTAAGACTGGAAGCCAGATGTTCTGGGCTGCTTATGAGCATTCCAAGTTATGTTTATTCACAGAAGTTTAATACCAGGAAGAGCAATCAAGTGACTCAAGAGGTGGGAGTTCTGAGTTAGTGATATTCTTAAATGTAAATTAGGCAGTTTATTAATTGGAAAATAAGAAATCTGAAAATACTTAAATTAAAAATTAAAACAGGCAAGGCGCAGTGGCTCACGCCTTTAATCCCAACACTTTGGGAGGCCAAGGTGGATGGATCACTTGAGGTCAGGAGTTCCAGACCAGCGTGGCCAACATGGTGAAACCCCATCACTACCAAAAATACAAAAATTAGCCAGGTATGGTGGCACATGCCTGTAATCGCAGTGATTCTGGAGGCTGAGGCAGGAGAATTGCTTGAGCCCGGGAGGTGGAAGTTAGAGTGAATTGAGATTGTGCCACCGCAGCCCAGCCTGGGCAACAGAGCAAGCCTCCGTCTTTAAAAAAAATTAAAATATACAAGTAGACATTGGGCAAACACTGAAAGTAAAGTAAATATGGAAATCACATTTCACTTGGTGGCTTTATCTCAAAGCATACCTTTAAAATAGCTACTAACTTAAATCCTTTAACTAAACTTGTCTTTTCTTTTAGTCATTTCCAATAATAAATAAAAAGGCTACTTTTATTTAGATTATTTAGATTTTCATCAAATGTTTTCTGAATGATTGGATGATTCTCTAATGTTCAGAAAGTTCCAAAAGCTGCTCAAAGTTAAACATTAATGAACGAAGCAATAGTTTGACTTCATGACATCAAGTAATTATCCTGACAGATTTTTTTTTTTTTTTTTTTGTCGCTAATTAGAAGCTTGTGTAGTAGACAGTAACATTTACTTTTAGGTACATGTTTGTATTTTACTCTGCCAGCTTTAAACAGTTTAAGTAAAAGTATAACTTAAAAAAATGATCATATAAAGTGTTCTTCAAGTTCTGAATATAAAGTTAAACTATACATTTAGAAAATTAAATGATACAGAAATATTTTTATTTATTTTATTTTTTTTGGAGACAAGGTCTCACTCTCACCCAGGCTAGAGTGCAGTGGTGCAAATACAGCTCCATGCAGCCTCAGCATCCTGGGTTCAAACAATCCTCCCACCTCAACCTCCCAAGTACTTGGGACTAAAAGTGCACACTACCACACCCAATTAATTTTTGTATCTTTTGGAGAGATGAGTTTTTGCCATGTTGTTCTTGAACTCCTGAGCCTCAGCCTCCCAAAGTGCTGGGATATTAGGGTGAACCACTGTGCCTGGCTAATACAGAAGTATTTTTAAAAGGAAGCAAAAGTACCTAAGATTATATAAAAGACCATAATTAACATTTTAAAAGACTTTTTTTCTAAACCTCTATGCAAACAATGTGTATAGACTATAAAAAACATTTTTTATATATGGTATTTCATAAAATTCTTTATTACTATTTATAAAATTTATTTTCTATTTTTATTTTGCTGGGCACAAAAATGCAACTGATTTTATATTTTCATCATATAGGTCTCATATTAAAATAATCTGTTAATTTTAAAAGCATTTTTATGGATTTTGGGGTTATTTTCTGTTAATAAAGGCAATTGTTTACTTTTCCTTATGAATTGTTATTCCTTTTAAATTTCTTTTATGCTGCCTAGGATCTTAGGTCCAATGTTGTACGGAAAGAGTGATACCACACATCATGATACATTGCTTTGAACATTTTATCATCTAGAAAAACATTGTCCTTAAAAAAAAATACTAAATGAATGCTGAATATTATCAAATGTTTTCCCTGCATCTATACAAAGAACCTACTTGCTTTTCTTCTTTAATCCGTTATTATGAATAGTACATATATAAGTTTTCTCGTGTTAAAAGCATTTGCATTATAACACTACTTCCTACTTGATGATAGTCCTTATCATTATAAAATTAGGTTTTCTTAAACTTATCATAAATTATTTCAAGATTCTTTCATACAGATTGTTTGCAAGCACTGGACATCAACTAACTTGAGCCTCATTCTTTGAGAAAAATGGACACACAAACAACAACTGAAGTGAGCCCAGCATTTGTTCTGGCTTTTTCCCTAAGAGTATATTCCAAACAGTGATGAAAGGAACAGAGTCCAAGCAGAGAATGAGAGTCTCACTGTGTGAAAAAAACAAGAGCAGAATTCAGGGTTACCAAGACTGTTAGGATTTAAGGCAGAGTTCCTTTCAGGAAGGAACTGCACATAAGGAGTCTCAAAAATGCATTCAGCTGTGCATACCCAGAGCTAGATTCTGGCAGAACTAGCAGGGTATAGCTACAGGAGATTGAAGTGCTTGGCAGAGATTTGCAGGAGATTTTGGAGTTTGGGCTCATGAGACCTAGGTAAACACCTTGTGAAAAGTAAGGACTACACCCTAGGAAAGAGAGCAGAACTAAAATAGAACCTCTCCAGAAAAGCCTGACAACAGTATCTGACAGATGAAAATAATAAAACAATAATTTAATTGCCTGTCAAATTTTAAAAAGCCTGATACTCCTTATAGGAAGGGAAGATAATCTAAAGTCTCTACAAAGTATCATTCAAATTCCCTAGTGTACAATTTTAAAACTAGAAGAATTCAAAGAAACAGGAAAATTTTCTAATAATGAAGACTTAAAATAGAAGTAGACACAGAGATAACCAAGATATTGGAGTTAGCAGAGAAGGACTGGAAAATATTTGTGATTAATATGTTAAAGAAAATAAGAGTAAAATATAGACAAAATGAGACTTTCAAGAGAAAATTAAAATATACTGAAAACCAAATAAATATCCCAAAACTTAAAATACAGTATTTTAAATTAAGACCTTATTATTTGGGTTTTAACAGTAGATTGGAGAAAGTTAAGGACAGAAAGAACTAGAAGATAATCAATAGAAATCATTTAACAAAAGCATTAAAAGGAGAAAAGAAAGAAATTGACAAAACAGAACAAATAGAATGTAAGAAACATGAGAGATGCTAAAAATACCTAACATATAATTAGAGTCCCAATAGAAAAGAAGACAGAAAATGGAATCAAAGCAACAGTTGAAAAATGACTGAGAATGATGAAATAATTAAATGGGCAGATGTAAAAAAAAATATTTTTAACAACTGCAAAGTAGGATGAATTCAAAGAGAACCATGACAGCCACATTATAGCCAAAGAAAAACTCTTAAAAATAGTTGCAGAATAAAAAGGATGCATTACCTTCAAAACCACAAGATAAGATTGACAGAAGACTCCTTCAGGAACGCTGGAAGCCCTAAGACAAGGGAAAGACTTGTTTAAAGTACTGAAAGAGAAAATCCTGCAGTCCTAGAAAAGGATTCTTTCTTCCAAGAAAGAAAGATCTTTTTGGATCACTTGTTTAAGGGAAAGCTAGCTGCCATGTCATGAGTACGCTCCAATTTTCTTATGAAGAGGCCCATGTGGAAAAGGATGGAAGCCTCTGGCCAGCAGCCAGTAAGGAACTGAGGCCTTTTTGCTGCAGTCCTGTAGGATGAGCTTAGAAGATCTCCAGCTCCAGTGAAGCCTTCTGATGATGATTGCCTTGGCTGAAAGCTTGATTGCAACTTATAAGAGACCCAGAGCCAGATCACCAAACTCTCAAAGTTCTGACTCACAGAAAATGTGACATAATAAATGCTCATAATTTTTAAACCAAGAAACATAATACACACATGCACAAAATCAACATTTTTAGGAAAAAAATGATAAATCAGTCATCAGTACTAAAGGAGAGTTTTTCTGGGTGAAGAAAAATAAGCATCATATATTATAGACCTAAAAATGCCTCTATACTTTATTTGGGAAGATTAATTTTGTAAATTAAGCGTAAAGTTTGAAGATGTTGATATATCTAGGCAGAGAATTCCAAATCAATACTATTGACCAGTAAAGTGACAGATATTATAGTCACATCAGTCTTGTTTTCCGTCTGAACACTGAACATGTATCCCTAACATCTGGACTGCTGTCTTTGTCATAACTGTTTTTTATTTGCCCCGAAATAAAGCACATACAGCTGACTAGAAGATTATCATCAACTCTTGATTATTCTCAAGTTAATTGACCTAATCTGATTTACCCATGTTAAATCTTTCTTTAACATTCTGTTGACACAGAAATGTACCGTACTTATAACCTACAGTCCTTGAGTAGGGGATATGTTTACTTACTTTAAAAAAAAAATGCAACTTTTCATGAGAATGTGAGCCAGAGGGAAATAAGTTTTACAGGAAGATGGCTGTGTAGTCTTTTGCCTGCAGGAAGTATCCAGGAAAAAGAGGGCAAAACACATTGCTGAAAACTTTTCGACTCATTGTTATTGAAGATCCCACCATGTTACTTCATTATTTGGTATTAAATATTAATCCCAAGAACAGTAGAACTATCCAAAATTTTAATTTAATATTATAAACATTTCTGTTTTCCACATGAACGTGAACAACTGAATATGATGATGTACACGCGTCACCTTTGTCTGTTTGTCTTTTTGTATACTTCTCATCTCCAGATATTGAGGGATCAAAGAAGTATTCTACAATGTAATGAGTTGAGTCTATTCCAAAACTAAGAATCAATAAGACGATTTTACATTTATTTTGTGGATGTGTCCATGCAGAAAAGTTAGAGTTATCCTTTCCTCCTCTTTCCCCTCAGTTGTCTTACTTTGTTTATTCGTTCCTCCATCAAGCACTCGAAACTTACTTACTGTGCTGATTTCTCTCAAGATTATTTACCATGGTGTCTCATTTGAGTCTGTTCCTCCCTCATAAATTTCCCTATGCTATACTTATCCTTCAATCATCTGATCAAAGAACCATTTCTGCTATCTGTAGACTAATTTGGCCCTGAAAAAAATCACTTAATGTGTTGCTTCTTCCAACTAAAATATAAATTAGCAAAGACTTCCTTTAGATAATTTATTAGCCCTCAGTAATAGAGGGACTTTCCAAAGATGATATAGTAGTGAGAAAGATATTATGGAACAAATGGGTATTTGGGGCTTTGAATTACACAGATTAATGACAATTCTTCTAAGTGAATGGAATGTCTGAAAATTTTTTTATTACCAATGTACAAATAGAAATTAAAATTAAGAAAATAATATTTTCCAATAAAAATATGAAATATATGTAAATAAACTAAACAAAATGTGTTTAATAACTATAATCTAAAACTATGTAATTATAAAATATCACTGAAAACAAATAAATGGATAGCTACATAAAGTTTATAAATTAGAAGACGCATTGTTATGATGCCAATTTATCCAAATTGATTTACAGATTCAGTATCATACTAATCAATAGCTGTTTGGAATTTTTTTTGTAAAAATTGATAAAGCTCATTCTAAAATGTATGTGGAAATGAAAAGGACTTAGAATAACCGAAACGAATTTGAAAGGGAATGAAGTGCAAGGCTAATACTACCTGATTTCAAGAATTATTCTGAAGCTAGAATAATACGAACAGTTTGAAGTGCCAAGGCAATTTGATGGTAAAAGAATACACTTTTCCCACATGAAAAAAATTAATTTTAACCGTCCCTTTACATCATACACAAAAACTAACTCTAGTGTGTTATATACCTAAATGTAAGACCAAAAAGTATGGAACTGCTTGAAGAAAACACAAGAGCAAATCTTTGTTCCCTTGAATTAACTACCAATTTTTATTTTTGAAAAATCAACTGACATTTCAAACTGGACGGCATTGAATCTGTAGGTCAATTGGGCAGAATGGCATCTTAACAATCTGTATTCTTCCAATCTACGATCTCACTATATGTCTTAATTTACTTTATTTCTTAGTTAGAACACAAAAAAGGCAGATCATTTAGAAAAATTGATAAATTGAACTACATCCAAATTTAGAACATTTGTTATTCTAAAAACACAATTAAGAAAATGAAAAGACAAACCAAATACTAGGAGAAAATATTTGCGGAATACATATATGATAAAGGACTTCTTTCCATAATATATAAAGAATCTTTACTGCTCAATTACAAGAAGACAAACAACTGAAAATTTTTAAATGGGCAAAATTTTGAATAAACATTTCACCAAAAAAGATATATAGTTGACCACATGAAGAAAGTTTCCACCTAAGTAGTCTTCAGGCAAATTTAAATTAAAACCATCGTGAGACAATACTACACACATACATTACAATGGCTAAAATAAAAAATCCTGACAATAAATAATAAGTATTGGTAAGGATGTGAAGCAACTGAAACTCTGATAACATTTTTATGGAAAGGTGCAATAGTACAACCAATGGAAAATAGTTTGACATCTTGCTATGTTAAATATGTACTTATCATATGACCCAGCAATTCTACTCCTAGATATTTACCCAATCTAAACAGAAACACATGTCCACACAAAAATTAGTATGCACATGTTCATAAGTAGCTTTATTCATAATATCCCCAAGCTAGAAACACCAAGTGTCCATCATGTGGTGATTGTATAAATTGTGGTATATTCAAATAATGGAGTATTATTCAGGAGTAAAAGAAATCTGAAGAGTGTTATATTAAATAACAGAAGTCAGACACAGAAACTACATGATCTATTATTCATTTGTGTGAATTTCTAGACCAGCCAAAACTATAAAATTAGAAAACAGATCAGTGGCTGATAGGGAGTAGTGGTAAAAGACAAAACAGACTGAAAAGAGGTATGAAGAAATGTTTGGGGGGATGGGAGTGTTCTATGTCTTGAAAATGATTTGTAAAAAGACATTAAACAACAGTAAATGTACAAGACATTTGGTGTTTGTTTGTTTGTTTGTTTTGAGACAGAATCTCACTCTGTGGCCAAGGCTGGAGTGCAGTGTCGCCATCTTGGCTCACAGCAACATCTGCCTCCTGGGTTCAAGTGATTCTCCTGCCTCAGCCTCCCCAGTATCTGGGATTACAGGCGTTTGCAACCATGCCCAGCTAATTGTTGTATTTTTAGTAGAGATGGGAGGTTTCTCCATGTAGGTCTGGCTGGTCTCAAACTCCTGACCTCAGGTGATCCATCTGCCTCAGCCTCCCAAAGTGCTGGGATTACAGGCATGAGTGATGGCATAGGCCATAAAAGACATTAATGTCTTAGTTTAATAAACAACTTTAATGTCTGTTATTAAGTATTAAAAGACGTTAAACACCTACTTAAATGGAGGTAAATTTTACTGTATATAAACTATCTCAATAAATTTACTGTATATAATTTATATAAATTTTCTCAATAAAGAAAAAATTTTACAGATATAATAAATTGTTGGGAAATTATGTATAATTGAAACATGTTTGAGGACTAGAGAGTGTGTTTGAGATGTAGAATATAGGGGCTAGGAGGGCCTGGAGAGGATGGTTAGGGTTAGATTGCAAAGATGTTTGGATTTTTTTTTCTGTACTAGCTGGTGAAAAACCAATGCTAACTATCAAAGAGGATTCTAAGCCTAGGAATGACATGACCATATATTTGTATTTAATTGTGGTTGAAGTATACGTAACATAAATTGTATCATTTCAACTCTTTAAGTGGCATTAAATAAAGTTACATTGTTCTGCAACAATCACCACCATCTATCTCCAGAAATTATTCATCTTCTCCAAGTAAAACTTCTTTATCTGGTTGTTTTTTTGTGTGTTTTTGTTTTTGTTTTGTAATGAAGTTTGACGGTAGTACAGGGATTGTGTGAAGTAGGGGATTATAGATACAGACCAGTTTGGAGGCTTATATGAGAGCTGGGACAATGAGTAACAAGCACTGGTACAGGGTAACAAATAATCAGATAAGGGGAGAAGCATGAGACATATTTCTGAGGTAGAATTGACATGATGTTGTGACTGATAGGGTGAATAACGAAGTAGCAGTGGTCAAAGACATCTATGATATTTTTAACCATAGATTGGACAACTGGTTAGAAAGCAGAGTCATTAAGTCAGATACCCAGAATGATGAAAGATAGGTAACAAGAAAAAAACTGTAAGTATAGGATATGCTGAATTTCTGGGGCCTTAAGGCCATATAGGTAGAGAGGTCATCCACGTAGAGAGGTAAGGAACAATGATTGATTTAAGAGTCATTACCATAAATACAAAGGATGGGGTCTTTTGGAGGATTTTATCATTATCAATATATGGAAATAGATATAAATTAAGAAAAATAACAAGAAAAAAGGAAATATAAAAAGGGAGGGGATTTAAAGTAGCTGATTAGATGCACCTAGTCCTCACCTCTTTCACAAAGTAGAATCAAAACAGTAGATAATCACACTTCAAGTAGATCATCTATGAGAAAGCAGGTAATTCAACAGGGAAGTGATAAGAAACACCAAATCAGGAAAAGAAAGAGACGTAAGGCAGTCTCCTCAGTGTGGAGCAGCTGGAAGCTTGGAAAGGCTCCCTAATGTGAGGAAAAGGTAACTAGATGACTCCCAGTGACTCCATAGATTCCTGAGATACTAGCCATGGGAGAGCCTCTTGACTCACATTGGCCCTAAAACTAACGCAGCCACCACCACCACCACCAGTGAAAACTGCTTAGGTCCCAGAGAGTTGTTCAACTACTGCTAATGCCATTACTCATGCTGACCAGGGACCTGAGAACCCGCCTATCTTCCCAGCGCATCACTGCCATTCCCAGCACACAAGTCAGACTCTTGGAGGCCCAAGGCTTGGCCTATCTAGACCAGCTAACACTGGTGTCAGCATGTGGCAACCTGGGACCCAAGGATGGACATTCTCAGGCTGCTGAGGCCCAAAGACTGGACCACCTGGCATTCTAGTCACTAGCAAAATATTATCACAATCTCCACTAACAAACCACCAAGGAAATCATAGAAATCGCTGATGTGGTTTACAGCTGAATAAGTTGTACAGAGACTACAATACTACAGGCAACCAAAATAAAAACCAAAACCCAACCACGCCATAGATACATCTTCAGGAAAAAGTCCTCCCCTATAAAAGCAAATTCAAAAAATTAGAAACAACTGTCACACTAGACATGCAGATATCAATATCAGAACACAGGAAATACGAAAAAGCAAGAAAATATGACACTTCTAAAGAAACAAAATAATTCTCCAGTAACAGATTTCTATCAAAAAGAAATTTACAATATCCACCCTCCAAAATTCAAAATAGTTACATTAAAAACAGTAACTAAAAACAGTACAATAAATCAGAAAAACAATTCAGGGTATGAATAAGAAATTTATCAAAGAGATAAATATTATTAACAAACAGAAATTCTGGACCTTAAGAATTCATTGAATGAAATACAAAATATATTCATTAGCTGTAACAATAGTCTAGATCAAGTGAAAAGAGAATCACAGAACTTGAAGATATGTCTTTCAAAATAAACTGTTCAGACAAAAAAAAATTTTTTTAAA
>NW_016107380.1:6216605-6219601 GCF_001604975.1 Cebus imitator
TAAAGAGAAAACGAAAGAGTTGGAAAACCTATTTAATGAACTAATAGATGAAAACTTCCCCAAGTCTAGCAAGACATATATTTATACATTCAGATACAGCAGGCTCAGAAATCCCCAGATAGATACAATTCAAAAGGGATATTTTCTATGGCACATTATAGTAGAACTGTTAAAAATAAAAGACAAAAAGAATGATAAAAATAGCAAGAAAAAAGAGTCTAGTCACTTGTAAAGAAACCTCCATAAGCCTAACAGTAAATTTCTCAGCAGAAAATTCAGCAGGACAAGAGAGAATGGGATGATATATTTAAAGTGTTAAAAGGAAAAACTGTCAGCCAAGGATACCACACATAGTAAAATGAAGGAGAAATAAAATTTTTCCCAGACAAATAATGAGTAATAAAACTGAAGTATTAATAAAAGATATCCCAAGAAAAAGAGTTCAGATTATTTCACTGCCAAATTCTACCAGGCTTACAAACAAGCACCAACACCAATTCTCCTCAAACTATTCCAAAAAATCGAAGGAGGAATATTCCCTAACTCATTCTATGAGGTCAGCATTACCCTAATATCAAAAGCAGCTAAAGACATAATAAATAACAAAACTAGAAATCAATGTTCCTGATGAACATAGATGCAAAAATTCTCAGCAAAATGCTAACAAACTGAATCCAGCAGCCTATCAAAATATTAATGCATCCTGTTCAAGTGGGATTTATTCCAGGGATGCAAGGATGGTTTAACATATTGAAATCAATAGGCAGGGTATAGTGGCTCATGCCTGTAATCCCAGCCCTACCTGTAATCCCAAAAGACTGGGATTACAGGTAGATCACCTGAGGTCAGGAGTGTAACACCAGCCTGGCCAACATGATGAAACCCTATCTCTACTAAAAATACAAAATTAGCCAGGTGTGGTGGCTCATGCCTGTAGTCCCAGCTACTTGGGAGGCTGAGGCAGGAGAATCACTTGAACCCAGGAGGCAGAGGTTGCATTGAGCCAAGATCACAGCACTGCCCTCCAGCCTGTGCAAGACAGAGCAAGATTCTATCTTAAAAAAAAATTAATAAACATGATATATCACATCAACACAATGAAGGCCAAAAATCATGTAACCATCTCAATAGACAAATGAAAAGCTTTGATAAAATTCAACATCTCTTCATGATAAAAAAAAAAAATTCTTAACAAACTAGACATAGAGGAAAATGCATCAAAATAATAAAATAATAAAATCCAAATATGGCCTTTATATGACAAACCCACAGGCAATATCACACTGTATGGGAAAAAGTTGAAAACATTTCCTTTAAAAACTGGAATAAGACAAGAATGCCAACGTTTACCACTCCTATTCAGCATAGTAATGGAAGCCCTAGCCTAAGCAGTCAGGCAAGAAAAAGAAATAAAAGTCATTTAAAGTGGAAAAGAGAAAGTCAAATTATTCCTCTTTGCTGATAATATGATCTTATAACTACAAAAGCCTAAAGATTTCTTCAAAAAACTCTTAGATCCCATAAATAAATTCAGCAAATTTATAGGATTCAAAATCAACATACAAAAAGAGTATATCATTATTGGTGAACTTTTTCTATACACCAATAATGAGCTAGCTGAGAAAGGAATAAAGAAGGAAATTCCATTTACAAAAGCTACAAACAATACCTAGGAATAAATTTTACCAAGGAAGTAAGAGATCTATACAATAAAAACTATAAAACACTGAAGAAAGAAATTGGAGAGGACACACCCAAAAAGAAAAGATGAAAGGAGTTTGTAAAGGCTGTGACCACTACTTTAGTTCAGGACACAATGAAGGGAAGGCAAAGGTGAAGTGTTTGGGGGGTTGTGGAATGAATATGTGAAGATGTGAAGCTGCTGGAGGGCAGCGTAGGCCTAGGGCAGGGCAGGGTGGGGTAGGGCTCGAAAGTTGCTTTCTGAGAGCAGATAGCCAGAGTAGAATGTCGGCTTCTGAGAGGGCACCTAGGGAAAGTGCACTGACACATCCTGCATTTGGGAGGCAGCATTTCCTTAGGCCTGATCCCTATGGCCTGTGCCCAGTGAAATTTTAGCACAAAGACAGGCTGGGTTACCCCGGAGATGGAGAGATCAAGATGAATTTTGTTTTGTATCTATTAGTTTTAGGTATGGAACAAAGGCACTATTGCAGTGCAGTAAAGATTAAACGCTCAAGTTCTGGGCAAAAATGCCTAGGCTCCAGTGTTGATTCCCTTTCTTACTAAATGTGTGACTTTGGGCTACCTATTTAACTTTCATATATAAGATAGAGATAATAATAGTGACATCCTCAGAGGTTTGTTTAAGATGGAAGGGGTTAATACACAAAGTTAAAGTGTTTAGAACTGTTGGGCTCAGTAAAAGTTAAATTGGATTATTTGTAGATGGTAAAACATCAGATGATAATATTCAGTCAACAACTGGTAATGTGGCACTAGAGTTTACTGTAGAAATTAATGATGGAAGTATGAATTGTTTTCACACAGCAATAGTAGCAGCCACAATTAGAAGAAATGACAAGTAAAATCAAAGTGACAGAAAGGAGAAAAAGACCAAGGCTAGCACTTGGAAGAGATAAGTTTCCATTTTCAGTGTCATCTAAGTTTAATACTGTTTTTTCCTCACAATTTAATAAGGCCATCAGTTGCCATATTTGTCTCTAAAAAGCGATTTGATGATGAGTTATTTCATATCATAAAAGATGTTAACCTAGTTTAATAATGTAATTTTACCTTTTACATTATTTATTTTTATTTCATTGTGAAAATTTGCCCTGTATGTGTTTTATATAAGCCAATAATTAAGAAATTTGACTTGGTAGAAGCTTGGGTTAGTTGGTGATTGTGATAACAAGAGAGTCTGTTATCTAACACTAGAGCTGACCCTTTCCATTTTAGCTGCTCATAGGAGAAAACAAACAAAGGGAAGACATTCCATGTGCATTGAATAGAAGAATTCATATTGTTAAAATGAC
>NW_016107380.1:6220161-6229444 GCF_001604975.1 Cebus imitator
AAAAATGACAAATGAGATTATATTAAGCTAAAAGGCTTCTGCATAGGAAAGGAAATAATCAACCAAGTGAAAAGATCACATGCAGAATGGGGGAAAATATGTGCAAACTATTCATTTGATAAGGGATTAATACCTAGAATATGTAAAGAACTAAACAACAGCAAAAAAAAATTTTTTTAATGGGCAAACGATTTGAATAGACATTTCTTAAAAGAAGACATATGAATGATCAACAGGTATATTAAAAAAAGTTCAACATCACTACTTATCAGGGAAATGAAAATCAAAACCACAGTGAGATATCACCTTACCTTAGTTAGAATGGCTATTATCAAAAAAACAGATAATAACAAATGTTGGCAAGGATGCAGAGAAAAGGGAACTCTTACATACTGTTGGTGGGAATGTGAATTAGTGTTGCCCTCATGAAAAACAGTATGGAGTTTCCTCAAAAAACTAAACACAGAACTACCACATGATCCAGCAATCCCACTAATGGGTATATATCCAAAGGAAAGAAAATCAGTATGTGGCAAGACATTGGCACCCCCATATTTATTGCAGCACTATATATATAATTGCCACACCATAGAACCAACCTAAGTTTCCATCAACAAATGAATGAATAAAGAAAATGTGGTTTATATACACAAGGCAATACTATTCAGCCACACAAAGAATGAAATCTGGTCATTCACAGCAACATGGATGAGCCTCGAGGACATTATGTTAAGTGAAATAAGCCAGGCAGAGAAAGATAAATGCCTTATGTTCTCACTCATATGTGGGAGCTAAAAAAGGTGATTGCATAAAAGTAGAGAGAATAGTGGTTATTAGAAATTGGAAAGGGGAGGAGGGAGCAGGGCATAGGGAGAGGTTGATTAATGAATACAAAATTACACTGTGATTGTAGGAATAAGCTCTCGTATCCTATAGCACTGTACGGTGACTATAGTTACCAATAATTTACTGTACATGTTCCAATAACTAGAAGAGAGGATTTTAAATGTTCTCAACACAAAAAGATGATAAATATTTCAGATAATGGATATGCTAAATGCCCTAATTTGATTATTACACATTATATACATGTATTTAAACATCACACTCTACCCTTTATGCACAATTATTATGTGTCAATTAAAAATAACAACGAGGTCAAGAGATCGAGACCATCCTGGTCAACATGGTGAAACCCCATCTCTACTAAAAATACAAAAACATTAGCTGGGCATGGTGGTGCATGCCTGTAATCCCAGCTACTCAGGAGGCTGAGGCAGGAGAATTGCCTGAACCCAGGAGGCAGAGGTTGTGATGAGCCGAGATCGCACCATTGCACTCCAGCCTGGGTAACATGAGTGAAACTCCGTCTCAAAAAAAAATAAATAAATAAATAAATAATAAATAAAAATAACAACAAAAAATTTATTCTCTTGTCAGTTTTCAAATACATAATATGCTATTAATTATACTCACCCTGCTGTGCAACGGATCTCAAAAATTATTCTTTCTAAGTGGAACTTTGTATACTTGGAGTAGAAGAAATCAAATAGAAAAATGAGCTTAGAAGTGAAAAGGCATTTTACAGAACAGGAAACTAAAATGGTTAACAAGTATTTGAACAGATGCTCAAATTCCCTAATAATGAGACAAGTTCACATTACTACAGTAATGAGAAGCAGCATCACATCATTAAAAGTTTTTAAGTACCAAATGGAGTACACAGGAAAACAGAAATCCTGTCTTGCTAGTGGGACCACTGAGTAATCATCTGACTGTGCCCTAGAACCTTTACTCCTGGTCTATAGCCCAGAGAAATTCTTATTCGAGATGATAAGGCTCATGTACTAGAATGTTTTGAACCTTCCTGTTGCTTTTTATAACATTTTAAAAATCTCATTAAAGAACTGCTATTATACAACATGAAATATTTAAAATACATAAAAACATTAGCATTTTGGGTTATCTCCTTTTAGATTTCTCTGGTACTATTTTAATTTTTAAAAGTAAATTTGCTATCAAACTTTAAAACTGTTCTATAGTCTACTATTTTTGCTTTACTTTTCCTATAGTAAAGTGTATTTGGCATTTATATTTCTAGAATTAGATTTTTAATCATTTCATATATCTTCATATTTTAATCATTAGATTACATTTCCATACATTGTAATTATAGTTCTTCATTTTATTTTTTCCAGCTTTATTAAAGTATCATTGACAAACAAAAATTTTATGTATTTAAGGTATACAATGTAATTTTGTTTTTTTAAAGATGGAGTCTTGCTCTGTGGTCCAGGTTGGAGTGCAGTGGCACAATCTTGGCTCACTGCAACCTCTGCCTCCAGGTTCAAGTGATTCTCTTTCAGCCTCCTGAGTAGCTGGGATTACAGGTGTGTGCCATGCCCAGCTAATTTTTGTATTTTAATAGAGACGAGGTTTCACCATGTTGGGCAGGCTGGTCTTGAACTCCTGACCTCAAGTGATCTGCCTGTCTTGGCCTCCCAAAGGGCTGGGACTACAGACCTGAGCCAAGGCACTGGGCCACAGTGTGATGGTTTGATGTGCATATTCATTGTGATCACCACACTCAAACTAGTTAACATATCCATCCCCTCATATAGTCACCTTTCTGTGTGTGTAAGAGTGTGTGTGGTGAGAACACTTATACCTACTCTGCAAATTTCAAGTACAAAATACAATATTATTAACTACAGTCATAGTCACCTGGCTGTACATTAGATCTGCAAAAATTATCATCCTGCCTAAAAAAAACTTTGTATCCTTTGACCAACATCTTCCCCTTTTCCCCACCCCCAGTTGCTGGCAACCATCATTCTACTCTCTGCTTCTATGAATTCAACTTTTTAAGATTCCATATATGAGCAAGATCGTGCAATATGTCTTTCCGTCTGTTTTGTTTCACTTAGCGTAACGACCTCTAACTTCACCTTGGCGTTGTTGGTGATAGCAGAGAGGTGGACGCAATCCAGGTCTCCATCACTGGAGGAATACACAAAATAAGATATGGTGGATGTGCATCAGAGACTACCTTGCAGCCGTTAGAGGCAATGAGTTAGATGTAAGCAGGACAGGTTTTTACCTTAGTATCCTGGAAGAAGAATAAAACACAGAAAGAAGTCCATAGCCCAATGTGTTTTATATAGATAAATACATCCAAATCAATAACACTACATATTCCCCAAGGATATATACAAATTCAACATTACAGACCACACACATTTGAAAAGTTTTCTGTGGCGGGAGGAGAACGGAAATGGAAAGGGTGATCAAAAGAATAAATCAATCAATCATGAATGGCGACAGTGTGACTTTCATAGAGGGATGTGTTTAATTCAGCCCTTTCACCCGAGTGGGATGTGTGGTCTGCTAATAAACATGGGTGAGATGACGAAGCTTCAGGAAATCTTACTTCCTCATTTCTGTCGTTGTTGCCTACAGTCTGATTCTTTTTTCTTCGTGATGCAGTAAAGAGGTAGCAAATACAGTAAAGTGCTTCATGAGTCAGGCTCAGGCATTAATCATCTTGGTTGAAATCTAACTCCAAATAATTATTAACTACCTTCTTTCAGGCAGTCATTTTCTTAGGCACCGATTGTCATTGTCTCATCTATAATCTGGTGCTAATGTTACTGAGTAAGAGTTTTGTGAGCACTAAATGGGAGAAGACATACAAAGCATTCATTTGCTGTAGTCTCTGGCATCAATAACAGCCCAACACGTGTTGGTACTAGTTGTTTTTTTCATTCTAGAAACCTCAGTGACTTCTGGTTACCCATTTTTATTCTTGTCTCTTTTAGCATTTTGATCAATGACTTGGATAAAGACAGACATGCCATCCCTGTTGAACTGGGAGACCACACAAAATTGAAATGGCAGAATCAGATTTCAACCCACAAACTAAAATGATGAACTGATGTCAAGAAGATAATAGATAACAGGGATTAGCATAAAGTTGAGTATTAGGCCTAATCCAGAGTGACGAGACGTGAATAAAAGCAACATGTGAAAAAATAAGTACTCAAGGGTTTTAGGACAATATGAATCCACAGAGCAATGAGGTTGTTGTTGAAAGAGTCAACATGTGCTTAGACTACATCCACAGTGTCAGGTAGAGTCCTGCTTCAATTTCCACATGTGAGGAATTTGTTCTAGGGACCACACTTTGAGAGGAAGGGTAACCAATCAAACAATATTTGGAAGAAAGGGAGAAGAGAGGGTTGGAGGACTGGAAACCCCGACATGAAGAACTGCTGAAAGAACTGAGGATGCTGTGCTTGGTGAAGGAAAGCTGAGTTTAAGCACTAAAGGCATCTTCAAAGTTACTAAGACAGGATTAGACTTACTGCATGGATCCCCTCACTGGAGTCGGTGATTGGAGGTTTACAGGGGCAGATTTCAGCTCAGGATAATGACTACATTTTCACTTGCCAGCACTGACAGATTGGAGGGGCAACTCAGCACAATGGAACCATTCCTGAAGGCACCTATAGATAATCTGACAATTCCCTTACCTAGGAATGTCATCCAGGAGATTCCCAGAAAAAGTAGAGGATGGAACTGGATAACTTCCAAGTCTCTCCACTTCCAATGCTGAAGTTGCAATATTCATTCCCAAGTGTTTATCACCTGCCAGGACCCAAGAACTTTCTAGCATGATTCCTATAACAACATCCTGACTTGTGGAAATTGGAGCAGGGCTCTGCCTGACTCTGTGGGTGTAACCTAAACACACGTTGACTCTTTCAAAACTTCATTGCTCTGTGGATTCATGTTGTCCTAAAACCCTTGGGTTCTTTTCTTCACATGTTGCTTTTATTCGGGTCTTATCACTTTGCATTTGCCCTAATACCCAGGGAGAATGTTTCCGAGATTGCAATCTAATCAGCATAAGGCTTTGATATTGATTTTGACGAACCCAAGTATTTCATGAGCCAAGAATACCTGTATATTTTTCAACAACTCTTATTTTCAGATTAGTTTTATACTTTTCACTAAATTAAACCAATTACTTTTCTTCTCAACATTTTTATTTGTGCTCTACTAGTGTTTAATAGTCTCTCCATCAATGTACTGAAGATATCAGTTTGACTACAACAAGTTTGGTTTAACTAAGGCATAACGTCAACCATTTAGAACTGTGAATGATCAAGTAATTTGTTGATTCCAGTCCCTAAAACTCCTCCTTCCCATTGCCAATCATTTCCAAGTTGGGAGTGGGAGGGGCGGTTATTTCGTGAAGCCATGGCTTTTGTTTTAATGCCTTTATCTAAAAGCTTTCTTCAGAGAGTTGTTTGGTAGCCCAGCCAAACAGGCCATGTGTGACAGATATTAGGTAAAGTGGCCTCAGGGAAGGAGTGTGCTTTGCACGCTAGTTGGCGGTTTCCACAGTACTCTCCAGGGCTGGGATAATAAGCAATCCAAGAGCAGGAACCTTATCTCGTACCCTTTCTATCCCTCCCAGCTCCCACGGCAGCCCCTGGTGCATAGCAGGCAAACAATATGTTTATTGCTGGAATGAGTGAATGAGTGAATATGAATAAATGAATGGACAGATGATGGTGGACAGATGGCACCGAGGGAGAATCTGCTGTCTGCTTTAAGTTAAGCATCTCAGGGTTCAGCTTCAGTTCCTGCTCCATTTCTGTCCCTCACCAGACCAACTCCCCTCTGCTGAGCCTGACGAGCACGGTGCCTGTGGGTAGAATGTGTTCTGGGGGAGGTGATAGCTGCCTGATATGAGAGATGATATCAGAGATTAGTTAACCGTATGGGCTGAGTCCCAGGGGAGGTGTGTGAAATGAATCAGATTAAACAAAATTGATAATGTGAATGCTTAATCAAACAGACAAAGGTAGTCTGTGCAGCTAATTAGGGGCAAATAGAGCGTCCCTCTTGTACCTCATTTAACTGACAAATTGTGCAGACAGTTTTAATGGGAGTCTGTTTAGCAAAGAGAAGGCTGTGTAGTTGACAGCTTGGCAAAATGTGGTTTCTGTAACACCACATGATGCTTATGGAAATTAGCCTGGTGCAGCTGAGCTCTGAGCAGTCCTGGGTTGTACAAATCACAGCAAAACGGACATTTCACAACCTGCTGGCCATTGTACTCTTAAAGGCAAAGAACTTATTTATTTTTTTTTTTTTTTGGTATTTTGAAAGGTTGCAGGGTTAGACTCCAAACATTAAATGAAATCTGCTATTACCACATCCAGTGCAGAAGTCAAGAAGTAAGATGAGAGAGACGTCCTGATGAGAGAAGCAGAATCACCATTCAGATGGATGGGGAGTGGTGGCATTTGCAGCTAGGTGCACTGAGAGACCAAGCAAGGCAACTTTGAAAGAAGAGAGGAGGCTGCTGAAGCTTCAAAAGGTTTAGAGACATTGCACGGGAATCTTTCGGCATTTTCACCATGCTCTCACCAACATCTCGGCCTTTTGCTTCCTTTCTGCCTTCCAAACTTCAGTAGGCCCTGTTCCTTCTCCTTTTGCAAACGAAAGCACCTTCCTCTCTGATATTGTCATGTCTTTGGACTTCTGCTGTTGGAGACTGTGAGAGGATTCCTGGGAGCAGGTGCTCTTTCAAGAGGAGATGGCACATGCAGCTTATGTTGGTTTCATAGGTTCACAGGGAATACAGCTCTCGCGAGCCTGGTCAGAGGAGGAAAACTTGAGGCTCCATTGGCCATACTGTCACGAACAGCACCATTAGCTGCTCCGTGGGGAACTAGGGGAAAATAAAACTAGCGTTGGTCCAGGGATTCGGGGCTCTGGGGGGCTTTCCTGCAGGTTTGGCTACCCTAATGTTGTGTGCAGGGCTCAGTTGCATGGAATTCGGCATTCCAGGGACAAATGGAGTTGCAAGGTCTGCATTAGCCTGTGTGCCATTGACAGGATGTCATTGTCTGAATGCAGGCACTGGAACTCGTGGTTGGATTCACAGTGTGGAGATGAGCTTCCCCTTTCTTGGGTACCCATGCATGGCTCACAGTTTCTGCCCCACTAAAGGGAATAAGGCCATGCATGAAGAGTATTCATTTAACGAAGTGATTTTTGTGAATCACTCCACCAGTCAGACATGGTCCCTTCCGGAAAATGAACAGTTTTGCATAAAACGGTCCATTAGTGTCAATGGAGAGGGTCTGACCTCTCACAGAGGAGAGGGCTGCTCCGTAAGCCTAGCCAAGTGGAACTTCTGGGGTTGCGCTTCGACTTGAACACTATGCCTCTCTCCCCCAGGAGATTTTATCCTATGTTATTATGCATTAAATGCAAAAGCAAGAGTAATTCTACTTTCAGTTTGAGATGAATAAATTTAGCAAAGTTGAATAAACACTTTAACACACCCAATGTCCATGATTTAAAAAAAAAAATTGTTTTAGTCTATTTATTAATTTTAAATATTTTAAACCAGAAGAACGACCATGTTTTTATCACATCAACGCTACACACATACTCAGAACTGTATTGGCACTAACACGAATCAATTTATTCTTCACTTTTTGTCCTGAAGTGTAGTCTTTGCTTTCTTGATCAGTAGAGGCAATTGAAGAGACAAAACACATTTACTGGAAAAAATGGGCGATATTATTTGGAGTCATTATAAAAATAACTTGCAGGTTTTTAAATTTTTTACTATGTATGATTAAACTTACTAAATTGATTGTTTTAAGGAAAAACTATGGCTAACAAAAGGAAAATATTAAGGAAAAGGAAAAAGATCCTGCAAAGAAAAAAACTTTACTGATAATATCCACAAGGAATCATTCATATCTAAGAAATTAGTATTGCATTTTATTTTTGGTAGTTTGACCGTTACCAGACTTTGTTATATGTTTATAAAAACTTACCAAATTTCTGATTCTTAGGATTTTAACCTCTGCAGGGATCATCAATCTTGCATGATGGATGGACTCTATTATTAAAAGACATAAATGTAAGTATACCTGAATAGAAAATCTGAAATGCAATATTGAAACAGTAGTTATCAACTTTAGAAAAATGTAAAGAAAATAAAATGAAGCATTTTCATTACATTAGTACTTATATCATTTACATAGTTCTGTAGATCAGTTTTACACTTTGATTTACCCATGTCAATAGCAAACCCTTTTTTCCCAGATAGTTTCTCTTTGAAGGAAGTGATTAACATGTAATTCAAAAACAATAGAAGGAGCCTCATGATTGAGGGAAGATTTTCAGGCTTCCATTGTCCAAAGTCACCGCCCAGGGTTGTATACTCATTGGACTTCAGCAGTTTTTTGTTTGTTTTTTTCTTTTTTTTTTTTTGAGACAGGGTCTTGCTCTGTTGTCCAGGCTGGAGTGCAGTGGTGTGATATTGGCTCACTGCAACCTCCACCTCCCGGGTTCAAGCAATTCTCCTGCCTCAGCCTCCTGAGTAGCTGGGACTAAAGGCACATGACGCCATGCCTAGCTAATTTTTTGTATTTTAGTAGAGACGGGGTTTCACCGTGTTGCCCAGGCTGGTCTCGAACTCCTAAGCTCAGGCAATCTGCCCACCTCAGCCTCCCAAAGTGCTTCGATTACAGGATTGATGGACTTAAGCTTTGACCCAGATGGAGCCACAGTCTGTATTCTTAGATCTACCTGGGGGACAACTTCATTAATGATGCATTTTTATTCTGTTTTCTTCAGTGACTTGCCTGGATAATACTTCTTGGTTAAGACACCAGCGTTCAAAGTGAAGTGAGGAAGAGCTCATTACTGAGGGAACGTTGCTTGCACACAACTAATTGAAAGCATTCAGGCTTTCCAAATCCAGCTGAAGCCTAAATTATTAGCTACCACACTTCAGAGAATAATAGCTTCATCACTAGCTTGATTGTCCTCACCAGGTAAACCTGGTCCTTGTATGAGACGGAATCTCTGAGCCCTAAAGACAGGCCAGAGACTGGCAGGGGAGAAGCAGAGCTCAGCTGGAAGGAGAACTAAGGAGTGAATGTCTACCAAAGCCAGGCCAGCATTACATAGTTAAATGTTCTCTGGGCAGCAGGAGCAAGACTAAAGTGGGATTACTATAAAGAAGAAAGTGTAAAAAGGCTATTTCAACTCAGGCAGAGTAAGATTGGACTTAAGATTGCATTTTTGCCTTAAATCAACACTTCCATTATTTTCTGTTAATAGAAAAAAAAATTAGACAAGGCCGGGCGCGGTGGCTCAAGCCTGTAATCCCAGCACTGTGGGAGGCCGAGACGGGTGGATCACGAGGTCAAGAGATCGAGACCATCCTGGTCAACATGTTGAA
>NW_016107380.1:6229579-6263217 GCF_001604975.1 Cebus imitator
AAAAAAAAAAAAAAAAAAAAAAAAAAAAAAAAAAAAAAAAAAAATTAGACAAAAGTATGTGATAATTCAGGCCAAACCATTCCTTCTTTCTTTCCACCGCTATTTTGTTTCACCCATATTTACATTCACCAGGATGATTCTGACTGTACAAATTTGACCGTTGCTATTTTGGCTATCTGTTGCTTCTAAGATCTTTGGCTTCAGCCCTAAAGTAACTGTTCTCCATTCTGGATCTCAGGTACATGTTTGCACAACAGCAAAACACCTAGGTAACAAAGGAGAAATCCAGGTATCCATCACATGATCTCCTTCTCACGTAGAATAGTTAATTTTACTTCCTTTAAGCAGATTTAAGTAGCAAGTGAACTTAAGCCATTTAAGACAACATCTAGTCATAACACTTGACATGTGATTAGTAAGAAACTATAGGTTCAATTGAATAAATGATAAATTATTATGCATTTTATGACTTAATTTTAAATTCTGAATTATTTGCTGAGATTATTTTCCAAAGTATCAAAACAAGTATATGTTTCTAAGACTGTTTTTGAACCAAATAATTCTAAATGATTATTAAAATCACAAAAAACATATAGAAAGCATTAACTCACTCTCTATATTTTTGAATATCAGTTTGGTAAAATGTCCCCAATTTCATCTTCAGAAATTATTTAGTGACCAAATGCACATTCATTTCAGTGAAAAACACATTAAATGATTATCAGTTCTTAAAAACTATAATGGTTTGACTGGCTGAATTTTTTTTTTTTTACTTTTTGCAGTCAGTGTATTGGTTTTTCCAAATAAATTTGAAGAACTCCCATAAAAGTATGCTCTAGGTCAGTTTTTAAATGAGCATGTAGTATAATATCCAGCTCTAATATTAATGAGTCCTATCAGATAATGTAAATGCCCTTTTTAGGGACTTAAATCTTTTTCCACCATCTGAAGTGACAAGCCATTCTGCCACCGGGATGGGTTCCAACTATTATCCTCATATGTCATATTATCCTCCCTTGAGAGGGAGGGGGAAGAAGGGAGAAGGAAAAGCATTTGGAAGGCCAGAAAATTCACTTTAGTCAAATAGTAAAGAGTTTCTAAACCTTTGTTTTTTTCTTCTAACTTTCAGATGCTTCACTATTTCTGTCATCAGCAAATCTGAAGTTTTCCTGGACCATTTCCTCAACATGACACAACGGAAGTGGGAGTGGACCGCTGGTCACCATCCACACAGTGCTGTGTGAGTCAATTGATAAACCTCGTCTCTTTATTATCAGCGCTGGCCTTCTGTCTGCAGCCACACAGCCTATTGCCCCTCCAAGGCACTGAGATTTCCTTGTGGAATTCTAGCAGATATTGGACATTGTGGTGGCAAATTAGCAGGGGCCACAAACCAGAAGTGACAGCTCCAGTACCCTGATGGAGGGAATGTAGCAATCCCTTGCCCACAGCAATTGGCCAGGCTTATCATATGGACTAATCACAACAGATCTGGGGAAATAATGGGCACCAGATGTTATCGCTTTGTAGGCTGGAGCTCTCCAGAGACGACAGCGATGATAGAAAAGCTCCCCCAAAACAGGAACATGATTCTGTCGCTTATTCATCAAGTCAGGAGGCTGGGTGTGATCATCTACTCCTTCCTCAGCACCATGGTTTCCTTCTGCTCTGTTAATGAATAGGGAAACAGTTTCTCTCTCCCTCTCTCTCTCTCTCTCTCTCTCTTTCTCTTTCTGTGTCTGTGTGTGTTTGCGTGTGTGTGTGAGAGAGAGAGAGAGAGACAGAGAGAGAGAGAGAATCTGGGTGTGTCTATCGCACATGTATACATAAAATTCAATTTACTATCTGTAAGCATACTTCTTAGAATTATTTTTTTTCTTGATTCACTTATATTCAGCATTGATATACTGAGGACTTTCTTAATTAAATCTTTATTTTATTTATCCTAATTACCCCCAACTTTAAGAAGATTGTATATTTTTAACATATTAAATGATACCAATGGAAAAAGGACCAGCCTAGGCAACTTGGTGAAACCCATCTCTACCAAAAAGAAATGTGTAAAAATTAGCCAGGCCTGGTGACATGTGTCTACAGTCCCAACTGCTCAGGAGGCTGAGGTGTGAGGATCACTGGAGCCTCCAAGGCTTGAGGTTGCAGTGAGCTAAGATCACACCATGACACTTCTGCACTCCAGCCTGGTTGACAGAAGAAGAACCTGTTTCAAACAAACAACAACCACCAAAAAAAAAAAAAAGAGAGAGAAAGAAAGAGAGAAAAGAAAAGGAAAAAGGAAGCCCTAATGATGAACAAAATTAATTCTCATTTCTTTTTTTCTTTTTTTTTTTTTTGAGACAGAGTCTTGCTCTGTCGCAAGGTGCCAGGCTGGAGTGCAGTGGCGCAATCTCAGCTCACTGCAACCTCCACTTCCTGGGTTCAAGCAATTCTCCTGCCTCAGCCTCCCGAGTAGCTGGGACTACAGGTGTGCGCCACCACGCCCAGCTATTTTTATTTTGTATTTTTAGTAGAGAAGGGGTTTCACCATGTTGGCCAGGATGGTCTTGATCTCTTGACCTTGTGATCTGCTTGCCTCGGCCTCCAAAAGTGCTGGGACTACAGGCGTAAGCCATCGCTCCCAGCCCCAAATTCTCATTTCTATCGGCCTTCCTGACTTCTCCATGGATATTCTGGCATTACGAATTTAGCTTATTAGAAAAACCAAGCCCATGTTTTACCTTCATGCCTTCCCAGTTTCACTATGGTCCTACCGAAGTGAAAGCCATCGTGTCCCCCCACCATTCCCCCCAATTTATCTGGACCTAAACTTGGAAGTCACTTTGTACTGCCCTTTCACTGAGCCTGTCTCCAAAAGCTAGAGTCCACTCCCTTCCCACGGGCACTGCCCTAGTTTACGTTCTCATTATCTCATTTGTAGAGTATTACTGTAATACATGGCCTTGATTCTGGTCTTTCTCCTTCCAGCCTTTGATTTTTTTGGATTTCTCATTAGCTTTGCATCCCTACATACATCCTCAGTTCCAGCCATGCCAAGCTCATGAAGATGCCTACCTCATGGTGTCCTCTCAGGCTCTGTGCCTCACACATTCTGTCCTGCCTTGGCTGCATTAAAAGGGAAGGAGTTGGGGAAGTCTGAGGTCACATAGAAAGTAACTGGTTGAGCTCAGATATGAACCCATGGCTTCCTGCCGGTGGCTTTCTGAGTTTGCACATTTATGCTGATACACCAGTTGGCATTCCTCCCCTCCTCTTGGATTGCACCAAGGGTCTCTATATGATGTAGATTTAGGTGGGTCAAGCCAGGAGACCCTCAGCAACCAACAATCACTGAAATAAAGGATGATTTCCATGGATTCCTTTCTTCAGGTTGTAAAATAAGAAAAGCCTTGAGTTCCTTCTTACTCATTCCACATTCTTGCTGTCTTCCATTGTCATCTTCTGCAATGGCACCTTGGCATACTGGATATTTAAAGCTGAAAGAAATCGAGACAACCACAGAAGCAGAACATTCTCTGACCCTTTCTTTCTTTACCTCTGACCTTATTCTACCTTCCTCCCCTGAGGAAGGTCACAAAAACAATTGTCTGCCCTACTCGCCTGAAAGTCGGTTCTAAGACCCTCCTTCCAGAGCAGTCCTGGAGGCCAAGGAGAATCTGAACATACAGGCCTTGCTAGTAATATGTCTTTTGTTACAGTGGTGTCAGCCACGAACCTTGCGGTGAGTTAGGAAAATACATTATTTTTTCTCTCCTACAACCAACTGGAAAGGGTTTAAAATTACCCCTCAAGAATCACAAGAAGTCTTTTTCAACTTGTCACTTCTTCCCTATCTGATGGCCCAATTAGACAGTGGCTTTGTGCTCTAAGTGCTCTGTGTTTCTTTCAGAGACTCCTAATAACTTGGTGGAGTGAGCTGGAGGTGAGGAGTGGGGAGAAAAATCTCTCTGGTCCAGTGAAGAGTGAGCGTCTGATACTCAGACAAAAGCCAGGTTGTGGGTGGCTCCTTAGGACACAGCCAGCTGATGGTGCCTTGCCAGTTATTCTGACAGTGTAGCCCAGGTCCTGTGTTCTGCAGAGTGGCAACTC
This sequence comes from Cebus imitator, assembly GCF_001604975.1. Classification (NCBI taxonomy): domain Eukaryota; kingdom Metazoa; phylum Chordata; class Mammalia; order Primates; family Cebidae; genus Cebus; species Cebus imitator. The sequence goes on from NW_016107380.1 coordinate 6,233,684, forward strand.
AAACATGACTGTCAAATAGATCATAACCAAGATGTTTAAAGGTATGGTACTGGTTCTTGTGAGATATTTGTAACATGGTTCCATTTGCTTCTCAGTAATTTAGAGCTGAGAAAGAAGCTACAGATATTTGCAATCAGAGTTTCTCGTTGACAAGTATTGGTACTGAAAATTATTTAACAGTTGTGAAGCCTGGCTGGATACAGTGGCTCGTGCCTATAATCTCGACATTTCGAGAGGACTAGGTGGGAGGATTGCTTGAGCCCAAGAGTTTGAGGGCAGCGTGCACAACATGGCAAAACCTATTTCTCCAAAAGACTTTTTCAAAAAAGCTAGCTGGGCATTGTGGCTGTGGTCCCAGATACTCAAGAGGCTGAGGTTGGAAGATCACTTGAGCCTGGGATGCCAGGCCTGCAGTGGAACATGGCTGTAGCCCCTGCCCTCCATCCTGGGCGAAAGAGTGAGACTGTCTCAAAAATAACAACAACAACCAAAAGTTAATAAAAACTTATTACTGCGGGCCTCACAAAAATTAGAGTTTATGTTTGTTTGAAGCAGTACCTGGGATAAAGCTTCACCTGACATTTCTTTGAAGGGAAAGTTTGCCAAATGCATTACTAGTATCAACAAAATTGAAAGAAGCATTTTTTGGTTAATTATGAAAGTAAACTTTTCTCAAGCACTCTTAGCAGAAATGCTAATTTATAAATCTGATATATCACAATCAGATTTCATCTACTGCTAACATATTATCCCCCAGCCAATAAAAGTAGTTCCTCAGAAGCTACCAGTAGAGAAGCCTTTAGTTTTTTTACTGTGTATATTTGAAAGTAAGAAAGGCTTCTTTTTTTTAGAAGTGCTTTATTATTCAGACTTTCCTTAGTTTAGCCAGAACTTCACAGAAAACTAGTCTTTTGTTAGCGAGACTTCCCATTATATGAGATTTTCCATTTGAACACATGGGTGTGAGTGCAAGAAGCATCCTATCTTTCATGTCTTCCAAGTGACTGATGGTTGTGAAGGGGTTTCTTCCTCAGGTCTCCTAGGCAGAGAGCAGAAAGCACAGGCTGGGTAACTAATCCTCTCTCCTCTCATTTCTCGAGGTGGCTTTTAAGGTTGAAAAAAATTCTTCCTGAATTTTCCTTGTTCTTTTATCCTCCAAATTTTCTGATTTTTCTTCCTAAATACACACTTCCCCTGAAATCCTTACAAAAATGTTAACAAAAAAAATAAAGAAAAAACTCGTTGAAAGGGATTAAGAGATAGGGAGAGGAGAGGAGGGGAGAGAAGAGGAGAGGAGAAGCAAGGGAAGAAAAGAAGAATGGAGGAAGGAAGGGGGAGAAAAATGCACCAAAGAAGTGAAGAGAATTCAGCTCACAGAAAGGGAAGAAAGAGGAGAGAGTGAAAACACACATGCTCAAACAGGGTGGGTTGGGGTGAGAAGAGGAAGTAAAAGAAACATAAAGGAATGATGTTTCAGTAATCTCCCATCAAGCTCTGACAGGTCAACTCTTGCATTTTCTGAAAGCTATTTTCTTCTTTCAGCAGAATCGTTACCAGTTGTATGGCTTCCCCCTACGCGTCTTTATTCCAACAACTCAAAACTCAGAAAAGAAAATTATTTTCACATTAGCAACTCATTAAATGCCTCCATATTTGTAGCTGGCTCTGAATGCATTGTTTTTACACATCTACATGCCTACTTGGAGGCATTGTCCGTCGGGGCAGCGAGGCTGGGAGCCCTTCTGTCATGCATATGGTAAAGTGGGTGGGGTGGGGCTGTGTCAGAGTCATCCATCATCCTCCATCAATGTCACTACCTCCTGCAGGGACCCAGCCAATGGGCAGTCAGTCACCCAGGCCTGACAGCTGGCCATCAGTCCTAGGTGGGGGATGTGTCTGAGCTTCCAAGGTATTAGCTACCGGGGTGGCTCTTTTTGCTAAGATCTGTAGGTTCTAGGAAGCTCTCCACCTTCAGAATTATTAAGTATGTTTGTGATTTTACTCACCTCTGTGACAACTGATCAGGGTCAGGCCAATCAATGGGAAGATTTGCTCTGTATTTACCTAAAATTGTGGTGGATCATCACTTAAAATCAAATATTGGGCAGTTGAGGCAAAAACAGTAGGTACTTTCATGCATGGCAAACTATAACGTTTACTGTAGTGTTAGACTTTCATATTAAGCAAGCCTAGACTAAATCATGGCTGCCTAATTAGACAAGGTACTAATGAGTTAAGGCTTTCTCTGTCTTAAATTGTCTCTTCCTCTGAACCCCTAATTAGTGCCTCCTTTTTCAAGTTGAGATATATCAATTATACCTCAATGTAAAATAAAGTTTACAATCTCAAGTACACAGTGCTATGACGTTTTGCATATGTACACATCACTATAACTATCTCCCAGATCGTAATATAGATTATATGCTTTTTCAATCACATAACTCATAATAACCCACATTACAGTAATTTACGTATATTTCTATGTCTTTCATTGTGTTATAAATAAAAGACAAAGTCCTAGTCTTTTTCATACTTGCAGTTCTTGCAGTACCTGGCTTGACATATGGCCTAGTTTCACCTTTCTAAAAATAATGAAAAATTCTCTATGTCATTTTGAATTCAGAGTAGGTCCTTAAAAAAGTCTCATGAACCTAGCTTTAACAAACAGGAGGCCAACAAAAGAAGAAAATTCAAGAAAATGGAATAAAAGACAGCTTCCCCACTTCCCAATTGCCAACATTCAGTTTCCCTCAGCAAATATTTTTTGAGGAAGTGCTACATGCTAGGTACAGGCTCTATGTTCTCACAAACAAACCTCTGCCCTCATGGAATTCACATTCTAATGGGGAAATAATTGTCTAGTCTTACAGAGAGAGGAGTGTAAGAGTTTATACGAGAGATTATTATAAGACAGCAAAAAATCCTAGACATATTTGAGTTGTGTTTTAGCAAAATTTTAATGGAGTCTGATTTACTCTCCTATTCCATAGAAGGGTCAGGGCAATACAAATACTGCTAGCCCAACACTGAAGGAAAGGCAGGCATAGAAAATCTGCATATTTATTTTAATTTTATATATGAACACTTTGGTCATGGCATATCAAAAGTTAGTCCTGGGATGGAGACTAGTAAATTTAAAATCATTGCCAGTATCAAGATGGACCAAAACCCCATAAAGGGTACTCAGTTGACTGACAGATGTTTAGGAAAGCTTTATATTTCTCCAGCAGGATGGTTCTTTTCTATCTCTGCTTTCATTTCTTCTTCCTAGGTCTTAACTAAGTTCCATAAAATGGTATCTACCCTCATAACTCCCATGCGGAAGGAGGCCCATCTTATTTTTCAAGCTAGTCCTGAAAGACGTTGTTAAAAGAAAACTTCAGACAAGTTAAATTTGAAGGAGTTTAATTGAACAACAAAAAAGAAGAAATGATTTGCAAATCCGGCAGCCTCTAAAATCAAAGCAGATTCGGAGAGACTCCAGGGGAGCCTTGCAGGCAGAACAAACTTATAGACAAAAAAAAAGTTAAGTGACATAAGGAAGTCAGCAGTGAGGTACAGAAACAGTGGGATTAGTTACAGCTCCGCGTTTGCCTTATTTGAACACAGTTTGAACACTCAGAAGTCTATGAGTGGTTGAAGTATGGCCGCTGGGATTGGCCAAGACTCAGCTATTGTTAGAGAGGCATACTCCTAAGTTTGGTTTTCAATCTTGATCTACCTATTAAACTAGCTTACAGTTCCTCCACAAGAACTCAACTACAGAAGTACAGAGTCCTTCTCAGGCCATATTTAGTTCACTTTAACAACGTTGCAGCACATACAGTAGCCATCACTCTGGAGTCCACAGGAGTCTGAAGCAAGTTATATTTACCAGGTCCAATATTATAGATCCAAGCAGATCTGAGACACCTTCTCACCAACTGGGCAATCCAGTTTCCTAAAGGCAAGGCCTAGGACCAAACTGTCCCCAAATTGCCTTACTCCCAGTTCCAGGATGGGTCCAGTCCTCATGTCTGGGCTTCTTTTTGGGGGGCCCAATTCAGTGGCTTGCTCAGTCTCCCTACAGGTCTGACTGCCCTACCTTGAACTACAATACATCCATTTGAGATCTGGTTTTTGTCTTCATCTTTCCTAGGTCAGATCCTGTCTGCTGGTTGAAGTTAGGTCATATCTCTGCTGAACCGTCAGAGCATCTTGACATCCGAATTTGTCTTTTGTCTTATTTTTCCTCTGCTGTTCAGAACCAGGCAAGTAGACCTCCTGGTAGGGTCTGAATCACACTGAACAACTGCTCCTCAATATACCCAATTGTTTCCCCAGGACAGGGCTTTGATCCAGCTCACAGCCAGGGCTTCATCACCTCCAGTGGTAGGCGGCTCACTACCTCGTACAGCAACGAATTGTGATCTAATTTTAAGTCATTGCTTTCTTAGTACGAGTGGAAATCAACTTTGTTGTTTCCTTTGTGCTTTAGTAAAGAATAACAAATGTGTTAGATGTTGAGTATTTATATTGTAATCATTCTGCTAAGCTAAAATTTGTGGCAAAAATAGACTTGTTCTTTGACTTCAAGTTACTCACAGTCATTAGGACTTGTGAGGAAGATATACTCTTTTTAACTTTTTTTTTTTTGAGATGGAGTCTCTCTGTCACCCAGGCTGGAAGGCAGTGGCACAATCTTGGCTAACTGCAACCTCCAACCTCCACCTCCTGGGTTCAAGCAATTCTCCTGCCTCACCCTCGCAAGTAGGTGGGATCACAGGTGTGCACCACCATGCTCAGCTAATTTTTGTATTTTTGTACAGACAGGGTTTCCCTATGTTGGCCGGACTGTTCTCAAACTCCAGACCTCAAGTGATCCACCTACCTTGGCCTCCCAAAGTGCTGGGATTATAGGCGTGAGCCACCATGCCCAGCCTCTTTTTAACAATTATTATTTTTAACTGATACATAATAATTGCACATAATTATGGGGTACAGTGTGATATTTTGAAACATGTATACAACGTATAATAATCAAATCAGGGTAATTAGCAAATCCATCACCTCAAATATTTATCATTTCTTTGTGGTGAGAACACTCAAAATTCTCTCTTTTGGTTCTTTGAAAATATACATGATCTATTACAACACATGACAAAAATGATAAAATCTATGCAAAGCATTTTAAGATCACTGAAAGAAGCAGCAAGCTCTGGCTGAGGGATATGAGGTTGGCAGAATCATGGAAGGTTTGACAGGGAAGGTGAGCGACCACCTAATGCTTGAAGAATGAATAGGAGTTTTGCTGACATGGAAGAGTATTAAAAACAAATTGCTCCTAGGGACAGTCATCTCCAAAGCGTGTTAGAATTCTTTATGTTGAAGGTGACAGACTGACCAACTCAAATTTGTTGAAGTCGAAATAGAAATAGGTTTGTCTTACACATAGTTTGACTTAAGGTTCAAAGAATCTTACCAAAATTCTGGCTCCATTTTTCTGTGTCTTTGTCAATTTTACACTCCTTCATCTCCAGCAGGGTCTGCTCTTTGTAACAAAATGGCCATCATAGTTCCAGACCTCACATCTGCATCCACCACTCTCCAGGGGAAATATGGCAAAAGTCTTAGGATTCATTTGTGCTCATGAGATCTAACTGGGTTATGTACACATCTCTGAATTTATCACTGTAGTTAATTGGGAGTATAACTTCTCTAATAAAAGACAGGTTAGCAAGAGAAAAAAATGACAAATTTAGTTAACAAAGCTTTATGTAATCTGGAGACAACAGATGCTGGAGAGGATGTGGAGAAATAGGAACACTTTTACACTGCTGGTGGGAGTGTAAATTAGTTCAACCATTGTGGAAGACAGTGTGGCGATTCCTCAAGGACCTAGAAATAGAACTTTCATTTGACCCAGCAATCCCATTACTGGGTATATATCGAAAGGATTATAAATCGTTCTACTATAAGGAGACGTGCACACGAATGTTCATTGCAGCACTGTTTACAATAGCAAAGACATGGAACCAACCCAAATGCCCATCGATGATAGACTGGATAGGGAAAATGTGGCACATATACACCATGGAATATAATGCAGCCATCAAAAATGATGAGTTTGGCCGGGCACGGTGGCTCAAGCCTGTAATCCCAGCACTTTGGGAGGCCGAGGCGGATGGATCACGAGGTCAAGAGATCGAGACCAACCTGGTCAACATGGTGAAACCCTGTCTCTACTAAAAAAATACAAAAAATTAGCTGGGCATGGTGGCACGTGCCTGTAATCCCAGCTTCTAAGGAGGCTGAGGCAGGAGAATTGCCTGAACCCAGGAGGTGGAGGTTGCGGTGAGCCGAGATCGCGCCATTGCACTCCAGCCTGGGTAACAAGAGCGAAACTCCGTCTCAAAAAAAACAAAAAAACAAAAAGATGAGTTTGTGTCCTTTGTAGGGACATGGATGAACCTGGAAACTATCATTCTCAGCAAACTGACAGAAGAGCAAAATATCAAACACCACATGTTCTCACTCGTAGGTGGGTATTGAACAATGAGAACACATGGACACAGGGAGGGGAGCACTACACACTGGGGTCAGTTGCGGGGAAATAGCGGAGGGACGGTGTGGGGCGGGGAGCTGGGGAGGGATAGCAAGGGGAGAGATGCCAGATGTAGGTGATGGGGAGGAAGGCAGCAAATCACACTGCCACTTGTGTACCTATGCAACAATCTTGCATGTTCTTCACATGTACCCCAAAACCTAAAATGCAATAAAATAAATAAATGGGGAAAAAAAAAAGCTTTATGTAATATGACAGCCTCCAGAAACAAAGATTCAAAGACCCAGGGAGAACTATTTTTATGCTTAGGCTTGATGAACAATGGACAGCCATGTAGAAATATGATTGGACCAAAAGGGCGTGATCTAATGGTAAATAATTGAGGGGAAACCCATCGAGGCCTGTTTTTCCAGCTTCTTCACAGCCTCTCTGTGTAGCAATTTCTTCCCCTGGGTATAGGGAGGATACCTGTCGCCTGAGGGTCAGGGTTTTCAGGGAGAAGGTCAGAGTGACATTTCTAGGCTTTATGGCTTGCTTTGAGGGAGAGGAGTTCTAGTTTCTATGCCTTGTTTTGGGGAAGAAATGGGGGAAAGAAAAAAGAGGCAAGAAAAGGTTAAAGAAGATTTCTTGCTTCTGAGGCCCTTCCAATCTCCTTGAATTCAAAGTATCCACATGTCAAAATCCTGTCCTTTGGAATATTGTCTGCTGAGCCTTCACAGGAAAAAGTTATTTCAGTGGCTTCAGCCAATCAAGAACTATCCCTGGAACTGGAAGGGGTTCAGTCCCATCTAATCACATCACAAAGAATGAGAGAGAAGTAAGTTCCTCCCGAGGATATCAAAATATTGTTGCCAGGAAAAGAGAGAATGAATGACGGGGAGGGAGTTAACAATACCTTCTGTAAAAAGGCAGGGAAGTGTTTTTAATGTGTGGTCTTACTGTAGAATTGGCAGATTCATGATTTACATTTGGAGGATAGGGAGCATTTGGGGGCGTGACCGCTGATAAGATTGAAAGGGAGGCAGGAATCCTAATGAGAATGGCGATGCCATATTAGTTGAGGTAAACACTAAGCTGTTAGAACAAAGAGCCCCAAAACTGGATGGCTTAAAGAAGAGATTATTTCCGGTTTAAGTAATAGCCCTAAATAACAATGTGGCTTTGCTCCACATATTTAATCAATTCCTTCCTTCCTGTTGCTCCAGCAGCCTCTGGGGCATTGACATTGTATCGTTGGTTGAAGTTGGGTCATGGACATCACCACATTTTAGCTCATGGGAAGAAGAAAGAAAGGAAGAGAGTCACAATTTCCTTTTACGTTAAGAGTACATATTACATCAGCTCATTCCGTAGGTAAGGACTTAGTCACATGACCACCCAGCCACAAAGGAGGCTGAGAAATGTGGTCTCTAGCTGCGGGTGGAATGGGTATGTCCAGGAAGAAGGGAAGAACAGATTTTAGGCCAAAGAGCAATTTGCCACGGATGATAAAACTCTGGTAGAATTATTTAGTAAACAAAGGAGTGGAATGATATGATCCCATTTGAGTCTAAGAAATTTCCCTTGAGTGTGAAAAGAAGCTGAAGTGAGACCGAATCACCACTTAAGAATCATTCAAATGTGAAATGTTGAAGGCCTGAACTAAGGTCTCCTTGGAGATAAAATAAAAGAGTTGAAATACATGCCCTCTAAGACCTTTTTTCTCCTCTTCATATCAGACTTCTATGTAGCTGCTCACTTCCATGGCTCACCAATCCTGGAGAGGTCTAGGCATATTTTTAACATGAGCCTACCCACACACATGGACTCGGTGGATGTTCATAAAACACCAAACGCTGTCCGGAGCATGGCCTGAGCTGTTTCTATCATACGACAGGGTAGAGAGCAACCGATTTCTGCTTATTACAGCACAATACATTACTAAACAGTGTGTCAGGGAGGGAAAAGCCGGAGCTCAGCCACTTACTAACTGTGTCGTTTTGGGGAAGACACTTGTTCCCTCTGCCCTTCAGCTTCTTAGCATATAAACATGGAACTAGTACTCTCTGAAAGTATGGCGAGAATTAATGAAATTGTCTCTGTGACAGGCAGGTGCTCAGCAAGGGACACTGGTGCTTGTCCCTTCTTGTCCAACATGTGCTTGTAAATTTGCCTTTGTTCTTAAGAGCATCTTCATGCCAATATCAGAGGAAAAGAGATTTTTTTTTAACCTAGAGATGCTGTTCCCTGCCCTGGCCTTCCACCCCGATTCAGGCTGATTCCCCTCGGGGTGCCTAGTGACTGAAGATCCACAAGATTTTTGCAGCTGGTAGAGGTAGCACATTAGAAATTCATTTTTTCCTGTCATAATAACAAAGTGCAGGGCAGCAGGCCGAGCATAGTTTCGTATGGGAAAACCCACAGAAGCAGACAGCTGAACGGAGCTGTGCTTTTCTCCGCTATTTCTTGTTAGAGAGAACCATCCTCAAAAGGACAAAAAAAAAAAAAAAAAGTCCCTGTTGAATTTGGATGTCTCATTTCTAGGGGCAAAATAAGCCTCTTAGCCTGCTTTTGCTAAATGAGAGTAAGAACATCTCATCCAGGCTCTTGGGAGTGCACTCACTTTGCAGGCCTTCCCTTCACGGTATCACCCTCCTCCTAGATCGTCAGCAACTCAGGTAACTAGACAGGCTGCTGCCTTGATTTGCCTCTGGAAGAATTTCCCAAGAAATTAAATTCCTGGGTTTGTTTCTTAACTCCTAAAAGTGGCGATTTAATTGGGGGAAATTTTAGAAAGATAAACTAGGTGTTTTTTGGTTTTTTTTTCCCGAACAAATGAATGGATGGATGTAAGTTGGTGATGTATGGGTATGGGTGCGAGACGTGTCTGCAGCTTTGTCCAAATATCTCCAGGTATGTGAAATGCACTCAGGAAATTAAGTCTAGCTCTTTAAGAGGCAAGACAAAACCCAGCTATGCACAAACCAGCAACTGGCCTCTCAGCAGCTTCCTTGCAAGTAAGCAATGTTATGTTTAAAGTATATGGTCTAGTATATCAGAAAATGGATGTAAATATACATTAGGACCAGTATCTTAGCTAATGACTACACCTTTAAACCCAAAGGCAACTTGAAGAAGAAAAGTATTCCAGGCCCCTTAGGGGAACGTTTAAGAGAACAGAGTTGCCTTCTCCACTGAGCCCCAAGGCAAGGTGACCACCATAGTTTTAAGGGCCCACAGCAATCTATTACATCTTATCTAAAAGAGGAAAAAATGTTGACATATTTAAGATTATGTAATAATATGTTGTTATCATTATGGTGGGATATGGTTTTGCCTACGAACGGGCCACCAAAGTAATAATACGGCCCTGAAGAGAAGCCAAATTTTCAAAACAGAAAGAATATACAAATGAGGGAAGAGAAAATCAGCAAACTTTAAATATTCAGTAGTCCGTCATCAATAATGACTTCTATGGAAAACAGTATAGATTTCCACAGATTGACAGACTATTGTTTTCATCACTCCAAACGCTGATATGAATCAAATCCGACCCTGCTTTTCTTGCTAATTTAGGATAAGCCCACACTAAATCACCGACCTGTTCAGGTGCTGCCTACTCTCCCTCAACCTGACATCTTTTTTTTTTTTTTTTAAAGACGGAATTTCACCATGTTAGTCAGGCTGGTCTTGAACTCCCGACCTCAGGTGAGCCGCCCGCCTTGGCCTCCAAAGTGCTTGGATTACAGGCGTGAGCCACCACCTGACATCTTTTACTTCCCTCCAACGTGGGGATGAACTAAAGCTTCTGGGTCCGTTTCTGGCATTTATTGTCAACCAGCAGGGGCTGCTAGAGAACAATCCCCGCCCGACAGCCCCCAGAGAAAACCAAAACCTTGGTTGGTAGTTTGGGCTTTCTCGGCACCAAAGTAGGCAAAAAGCTTGATTTGCTATAGAGGAACGGGTCACTTTGAACTTAGAGATGAGGAAGCAAACACGCTGTAAGTGACGTTTCTTGTTGGGGAAGGATTTGTGAACCTTGGATGGGAGATCTCCTGTCCGCTGATAGCCAGGGGAAGTCTGAATGAGGAGTGTGAGGGATTCGGCTGATCCTCACTCTCCTAAGCCAACCTGAAGCCCTGTCCTGGACAAATGCTGGCTCTCTCAGGCTGCTCTCACATGGGCAAGGTTCATGTTTCCCCTGCGTTTGCTTTTGAGTTGGGAAAGATTTAAATCTGAACTCCAGTCTGGCATAGAAAAGAACTCCCTGATATAACTCTGGTAACAACAAACGAAGTGAAACGTCAGACAAACGGCGTGTTTTCTTGTTGAGGATTTAGTAAAATGCTGCCAGGGCCGCTGCCTGGTAACAGTGTTAGAAAGCCACCCCCCCACCCCCCGCAAGGATGGCCACTCTCAGCTAAAGGGCCAGTTTCAGGAACTGTCTTGAAGTGGTGTTTGCTGTCTTGCTGCTGCCTATTGTGTTGAAAAGGGTTTTTTTTTTTTTGGTGAGTTTCTTTTTTTTCTTTTTTTCTTTTTGGCCTGATTGTAAATGTTTTGAATGTAAAAGACACCCAAATTCATTAAATGTGTGAAATGATGGGAAAAAAAAGTGTGAAATTGTAACAGTCGGTTTGTAGTTGATTAATAGAAATCTCTTCTAACAATCCCCAGAACCTTCCGGGGGTCATTGGAACGGAGCAGCTGTAGAGACAACAGGAGCGATTTTGACACTGCCCAGTGAGGGCCTTGCCGTGTTCCCAACAAGTGGGCAGAGTCCCATGCACTCTGCTCTCTCCTGGCCTCTCCCAGACGATTGGCTGCAAGGGCAAATGAACATGCAGATTAACCAGCAAGGTGCTGCTCTGCTCTTGGTCTTGAAGGGGTTTGTCTTTAAGAGACACTAAGGTTTCAAACGAATGAATTGCTTGGAATTAAAAGGGCCACTTTGGCCACTGGTAACTGCTTGCTCCGGGCCAGTCTGATTTCTTAGCTTGACCATCTGTGCCACAAGCAGAATCATTTGCATAATTTGGTGGGTGGCAGCAACTTTGGGGTGTCCTGGAAAGGGCTACTGAATGAACACAAGACTTGGCAACTGGTTGGCGTCTCCAGTTCCCCGTTTGCCACCCCTCCTCGGATATAGACAAGCTTTGACAAGGGCAAGTAAAAAATGGCCCTTCTTTGGGGGAGCACATTTTGCCATATTTTTCGGCCTCTGCTCACCCCAAACCTGTAGTGTCTTTTCTTTTTGAAACTGTGCTGCAGGCTACCGTCCTGAAGTTAAAGGATTTTTTGCCTTTGAAGAGGTACAAAGGAAACATCAAAGTAAATGTCCTCACAGTGACATAAGGATAGAATAATGGTGACCTAGCAGCTAGAGACTTGGCCAAATGCTGAAAGTAATTCACGCCACTCACTAACAATGGGGGATGTGTGACAATGATATATACCAGGAGACAAGGACAACCACTTTGCAGGGCTTCGATGCCCCACAAACCCAATTGTAGGCCGATCAATACTGTCATAAGACAATTATCAAAGACCATCAGCACATCATATTTTCATACCATAAACAGCTCAAGGCGCCAGGGATGGCTTTCCTACAGAAAGCACATAGCATAAATTTGAAGGGTGTGAAATTGACATGATTAATAATTATAGTTATTAGCACATGTGCCAGCTGCTCATGTATGGTTTATCCCTTGATTTATGGTGCCATAAATGCCCATCTCTCCCTCTGATGCCGAATCGAGGGGGCACACAACCGTGGGCAGAATGAGTCTCTCATTGCCAGAAGTTTCATCACAAATAAAAGAAAAAAGTGGGCTGAAAATCACCCTGGATCAGGAGACACCTCGGTGAGAGGAGAGCTGCCTTTTGTTTGCATGGCTGCTTTATCGGCTGCTGAAACCTGTCTGCTCAGTGTTCTCAAAGCCTTTGAAGTTTGGACTGCAGCTAACAAGGGGCTATAGTTTTCTAGCCCCACTCAGTCCCTGGAGCTGTTGCCAGGCTGCAAAGTCAGTATACATATTAGAGAAGAAATCACTAGGGCCAACAATGGAAGAAGCAGAAACTAACCTTTGGGGTGCCAAAAGTTAAAGCTTTTGTTGTCAGATGAAATTTGAGAGAGGTTTTCTCGGAGTTTCATAATAAATATTTTAATTGTTTCATATGGTTATAAACAGATCTGAACATTGACAGCAAGTCAAAATACATTTTAGAATCCGATTTCTTAGCAATCGTCATCCTTAGGACAAAGAGACAACTCAGTAAAGACCAGGTCTAAACACATGAATTTCTCTCACCTTTTACGTTTGCCAGTATGAGCACATAATGAAATCTGCTGTTCGTGACTACATAATGTTGAATTACATGTTTAGAAGAAAAATAATAAAGGGTAATAACAAACATGAAATCTGTTTTAGTCATCTGGAGGATGGCTTTCTTTACTTTTTGAGACCTGTTTAAAAAAAAAACAAAAGAGGTAGAGGATGCAGAAAAGTTTGTTTATTTGTTTTCATTTAGGGTCATCATTACTCAAGTATGTTAATAGACATTGGGAAGGTAAACAAATATGTTAGAAGGGAATGCTTTTATAAAAGGCAAAACTTAAAACATGCATGCCAAATATGGAGATTACAGGACACATTAAACTTTGCTAAAGATGAATGAAAAAGTCCTTTGTAGATCACCCCAACAGGCACCAGAATATCTTGAAGACTTTTCCTCTCCTGCCTCGGTCCTCTGGTTGTTTCCTTGCCTCCTTTTTGGAGCCAGCATGGAAATCTGGCTTTAGGGCATTAGTCCAGGGGGAGTGAGGTCTGAGCATGGGAGTCTGCCACCTTTTTCTAAATTCGCCTTCAGCAACTCCACTCCTGAACCAAGACCCAGATATGAGAATCATTTATACTGCTAAGAGATCAGCTTTGCCAGAACATCCATGTGCTCATAGGCTTTCAAAACAATGCATACTGACTTTTTATAACCCTGGTGAGAATTCCAGTTCCCAAATATTACTCAGATGATGATTCTCCTTCATAGAAAACAAAAATGAATGTAAAAGACCAGCAGACACTTCTACGGGCTTTTTGAAGACAATGGAATTCTCAGGAATATCTTTGAAAATAATTCAGAAAAGGCTGTCATACTTTAGGCCTCTTAAGGCAAATAACCGTAAAGCAATGAAGCCTAGGGAGCTTGAAAAAAGATGTTTTAAGTAAAGCAGCATTTCCAAAAACATCTGCTTTTTCTGACTAATGAATATAGATAAAAATTGGAACGTTCTTAATCCAAAGCTCAGTAAGTATAATGTAAGTGAAATGCTTAATATTTTAATTAAAAGTAAATTTACCATAGGAGTGCTTTCTAAATGAGTTACTTGTTTTAAGTGTAACACTGTTATATATATTAAAATAACATTATTGATAATACTTTTGAAGCAAATCATCACGGACAGATTACAGAATTACATGTTATTGCTAACTTGAAGAAAAAAAGAGGAATTTAAAGGTAAAAGATGATTTTTAAAAGTTGGAATGAATAGTGAATTAAATAATGAAAACTTAGATAATTCATTTTCTGAAAGAATCAGAGTTTTTTGAGTTTTTAAAGAGGGATTTCTAAGTAATGACAATGGAGCTGCATGTTTTAATTGTATGATTAAGAACCAAATTTAGCAATAGGAAAGAAAACTGTAAGAGAACTAAGTTAATAGATAATTTATCATGTGGCATATAGCATCATTTTAATGCAGGAAGAAGAAATTTTAGGACTAAGACTGACAAAACGTTCTATAAAATAATATGCACATAGACTCCTTAAAGTATTATTGATTAAAGGCCCATTTCAGATATTGCCAAAATGCAAATAAAAGAACTACAAGATATTTAATAAGTGCTTTGGAAAGAGTAGATGAATGAAAAAATAATCACATGTTAAGAAAATAAATAAAATTTGATAAATTTGAAGGAAAATGTATTTTTTTCCCAAAGATTAAATTATGAGTGACTTTGCTTGGCAACATCTAGAAGAAAATAAAGGAATATCCACCCCTAAGGAGATAAGAGAAAGAATTAGAATTCAAATGAGTCTCTAAATCTGAGTATTGCAAAGAAGAAAAAGAGGGGAAATGAACAGAGAATTGGAAATATGTAAGATGACAAAGTCAATATGTGTGTCCACATTGACTAAGTACCTTTAATAATTCCCTTTTCATCCATGAATACATAACTGGGTCCCCATAAAAAGTGGTTGGGTCTACATTCTAGAGCCTCAGGGAGCTGCTAAAGCCCACTGCTCCCACTCATTAGCACCTGCTTGTTTTTCCCAATCCCGTTTCATTTTTGAATCTGATCTTTCCAAATCCACTTGACTCTACTATTCGACCTTAGAGCCACAGGTCTTAATGCCAAAAACTGACTGATGGTTGCTTGCCCAAGAGGAGATCTTAGATCTTTTGCTGCTGTCAAAATCTTACCAAGTTTGTCATTTGTAGTAAGATTGCTGGACTAATGTTTTCTAAAATGTCCCCCCATCTGCTCTCTCCTCACTTAAGGGCTCCAGAAAATACTTCCTCGGGTTTCCTGCCATTACCTAGACACATTCAGGTTAGCAGCCATCACTTGGGTGTTGGCTATATTAACAACACTATAGATTAACTATATTAATCTATAGTGTAGATTTACTATATTATTTGCCCTTCACATTGAAAGCTTCAGTCATGCATGACATTTTGGTAGATCTAAGACATGGTCTCCACAAAAGAAGGAGGCCACTGGCATTGTTTGATATGTTTTTTGTTCAGTCTATTGCTTGCTGTTCTATTTTTGTGTAGGAGTGAAAGAACCCCCTCTTTCACCTCTTGATATCTGATATTTGAGTCTGAGAAATATACTGACAATAGATTGATTAACAAGAGAAAAAGTATATAAATCTATTTACATGCATGGGGGCCTTACAAGAAAGTGAGTGCCCAATAACCCAGTGAAGTCTAGAAGTTTATTTACTCTTCGTCATAGGAGAGAGGGAAATGGAGGTGTAGGCAATTTTAGAGGAGTAGTAAATGATTTTAGGAGAGATGAATGGGCCCACAGAACAGACAATGGCCTGGGGTAATGTTTATCTGGGCTCTAGGTATGGCATTTGATTTTTTAGTCTTTTCCTCTGTGATATAAATGTAATCTTCCTTGGTTAATGAAATTTCAGTTAGAAGACTGAAGTCTATTGTGGTCCTCTTTGGTGGATCCAATCTTTAGATAGCTAAAGAAACTTCAGAGAAAAGACTTTCCCTGTGCTTTGGAAGAGACAGAGGGCTAAGAGGCAGGGGTAGGCAGAAGGTCAGAGAGAGACCTTGTTTGTAAGGCTGCTTCTTGGTTCAAAACACCCAACATGTAAAGTAACACACTTTGGGTTATTGCTTTCTGAGCCCTAACACTTGCTTTGGCACTTGATCAAACCGAATGACCTTACTCTGAATTCTGTGTCTTACTTCTTGGTTGATATTGGCATCATCTGGCAAAGTACTGCCAAAGTAACAGGTTTAGTTCCGTATTCCAAAGGTGAGACTTTTATTGAATAAAGGTTTCCCTAATTGCGGACTAATTTATTTAGGTGAATCACTAGCTCATAACATTCCAGATTTGAAAATTCTCTATAATCTCCAACATGACTTATTGACTGGATCTTTAGAGGGTCCAGGAATAAGTCTGTTTCATTCGTAGAATGTCACCTTAGAATACTTTCCTGGGGGAGTTCAATACCAGAGTCCAGCTCCCTTGTTGCATTCTAGAGCCAGGCTTTGTAAAACAGATTTAATAAAACTGAATACAATCCATAGCCCAGAAGTAATTTTTGGTGACAAAGAATGAATTAAATAGAATATCAATTCTGACACAATTGGCATATTATCAGAGGAAGAGTCTTAGGCTCTGTGTCAATCTTTTTGGGCTGCCAAATTTCCTTAAAATCTGCCAGAAACCAACATACTAATGTTATTAAATGTTTTTGGAGGTTGAACTACACATATGTGGCCATAGAAAATGCCAATCAACATGTAGTTTGAACTTCGCCTAGGGTGGAAGTTCTGTGGCAAGGGATAATCATCGCTCGTGGAAAAAAGATATAGTAGATGTAGTCTCGACCTCCAAAAATTCACCATATTGTTGGGAAGAATTAGCACAAAACATACAGCACTACAGAAACCATAAATCATAAAAATGGTCAAAGGATGTATGATAAGCGTCAAATGGAAGCACAGAAACAACATGTCACATGAGCTCTGAAAGGGGAGAGCTCTAGTGAGAGAGGCCAAGGAAGTCTTCACAGAATAGATGAGATTTCAGTTGGGTCCTGAGTGGTGGAAGGGATTTGGTAGGTAGAGGAATATAGAGGACTTTGCTGGTGAAAGAAGAGAGCTGTCTGGAAGATGATAGGCAAGATGTAGAGCGAAGGGCAGAGAACTAAGGATTAAGCCATAGGACTTGCCAACTCCAAAGCAGACCCACTGCTACCAACCTACAGGAGATACTAATTGGCAGAAACAACCTAGTTTTGGTTGCTATCTGGCCTTAAGAGCTACGTGAATTAGACTCAGTGCATTTTTTAATTGAACAACTCTTGCCAGCTTTTATTCTAGATCCTTTCCAATTGTCAAGATACTAGAGTTATTTCTCCGCAATGCCCTATTTATCTGTGGATAATAAAGCTTGGGCCTGTATTATGTTCCTTGTCTTGGGATTTGGGAGCAGACTCTTGGGTGGGTTGAGCTTCTGCCCTTGATACAGGAGTATGATTATTTTGAGGTAGCCATATTCAGTCCTCTATTATTCTTCTGGGAAAGATAATGATCCTGATGTCTTTAAAATAGAATGGTAGTAAGCATGACAGAACAATTCTGTCATCAAGGAAGGAATATTAATAGAAGTTATAATGAGTTAAACATTTATCTCACTCCAGGCAAGAGAAAGAAATAAAGGACATCTGAATAGGAAGAGAGGAAGTTAAACTATCCCTGTTTGCAGACAACATGATTCTATACCTAGAAAACCCCATAGCCTCAACTCAAAAGCTTCTTCAGCTGATAAACAACTTCAGCAAAGTTTCAGGATGCAAAATCAATGTGCAAAAATTACTAGAATTACTGTACAACAACAACAGCCAAGCCAAGAACCGAACCAGGAAGGCAATCCCTTTTATAATTGCCACAAAAAGAATAAAATACCTAGGAATACAGCTAATCAGGGAGGTGAAAGATCTCTACAATGAGAATAATAAAACACGGCTCAGAGAAATCAGAGAAGACACAAACAAATGGAAAAATATCCCATGCTCATGGATAGAAAGAATCAATATCATTAAAATGGTCATACTGCCCAAAGCAATCTACACACTCAATGCTATTCCTATCAAACTACCAAGAACATTCTTCGCAGAACTAGAAAGGGCTATTTTAAAATTCATATGAAACCAAAAATGAGCCCAACATCCAAGGCAATCCTAAGCAAAAAGAACAAAGCTGGAGGCATCACATTACCTGACTTCAAACTATACTACAGGGCTATAGAAACCAATAGGGCATGGTACAAAAACAGGCACATAGACCAATGGAACAGAATAGAGAACCCGGCAGTAAGGACACACACCTACAACCATCTGCTTTTTGACAAATCTGACAAAAACAAGCAATGAGGAAAAGACTTCCTATTCAATAGATGGTGCTGAGATAACTGGCTAGCCATATGCAGAAGATTGAAGTTGGGTCCCTTCTTTATACCATATACAAAAATCAGCTCAAGATGGATAAAAGACTGAAATGTAAAACCCCAAACTATAAAAATCCTGGAAGACAACCTAGGCAATACCACCCTGGATGTAGGAATGGGCAAAGATTTCATGACAAAGATACCAAAAGCAATTGCAACAAGAGCAAAAAATTGACAAATGGAATCTAATTAAACTTAAGAGCTTCTGCTTGAAAAAAGAAACTATCAACAGAGTGAACAGATAACCTACAGACTGGGAGAAAATATTTGCCTAATATGCATCTGACAAAGGTCGAATACCCAACATCTATAAGGATCTTAAGCAAATTTACAAGAGAAAAACAACCTCATTAAAAAATGGGCAAAGGACATGAATAGACACTTCTCAAAAGAAGACATACATGTGGCTAAAAATCATATATAAAAAAAGCTCAATATTACTAATCATTAGAGAAATGCAAATCAAAACCAGAATGAGAAATGCAAATCAAAACTACAATCTCACACCAGTCACACTGGCTATTACTAAAAAGTCAAAAAAATAACACATATTGCTGAGGTTGAAGAGTAAAGGGAACACTTATACAGTGTTGGCAGGAGTACAAATTAGTTCAACCATTGTGGAAAACAGTATGGCAATTCCTCAAAGAGCTAAAAGCAGAACAACCATTTGATTTAGCAATCCCATTATTGGATATATACCCAGAGGAATATAAATTATTCTACAATAAATGCGAATGTTCATTGCAGCACTATTCACAGTAGCAAAGAGATGGAATCAACCTAAATGCCCATGAATGATGGATTGGATAAAGAAAATGTGGTACATGTACACTATGGAATACTATGCAGTTGTAAAAAAGAAAGAGATCATGTCTTCTGCAGAAACATGGATGGAGCTGGAGGCCATTATTCTTAGCAAACGAATGCAGGAACAGAAAACCAAATACAGCATGTTCTCACTTATAGGTGGGAGCTAAATGATGAGAACTCATGAACAAAAGAAGGGAACAACAGACACTATGATCTACTTGAGGAATGGAGGGTAGGAAGAGGAAGGAGGGAGAGGGGCAAAAAATATAACTATTGGGTACCAGACTTAATATCTGGATGATGAAATAATCTGCACAACAAACTCTCATTATGTGAGTATATGTGCTTAACAAACCTTCACATGTACCCTCAAACCTACAAGTTTTAAAAAAGTTTATCTTACGCCAGTTGCCTTCACTTATATTTACTTACTGGGTGGTCACAGATGTGGGTGGACCACCACAAGTATGAAGAACTAAAGGAAACATCACCTCTTAGAGGCTTTAGCTTCTCATGAATTCTCTACTTCCTCCTTGCTAAGGGAAATTTCCTCTTCTTTGTCTTCTAATCTTAGGCCATGATGGTGTCATATTTGATCTGTCATCACAAAGCCTCTCATGTGTGCTTGAGAGATTACAAGATGCTATTTGCTTCTCTTTGAGGCCAGGGAACCCCTTTGTCACCTTTATCTTCCTGTAGGCTAGACACCCATCTTTAAGATGGTTGCTGATTATTGGAAGTCTTGCTGAGTTGGTTTATATTTCAGGTCATTATTAGATTAGCTTTATCACATTTGCGAAGCACCTGCAGACACAACTATTCACTGATTCCAAAAACTTCACTGAGGTAGCTACACTATAAAGTGTTGAGGAACTGCCACCGTTAGAGATAATTCTGATGTCTCACTTAAGCTAAGGCAATGGTAAATATTGGATTAGATCATTAAAGGCACAGTGCATTAGAGCCCATTATTTAATCCATTATTTACCATTGCCTTAGCTTAAGTGAGACATCAGATTACAACAGTGGCAGTTCCTTAATACTTCATGGTGTAGCTATCATATCAGAGTGTTTGGAATCAGTGAATGTATCAGAAGATAGCAAGGTTTTCTCATTCTTGCTTGGTACTGACTCTTGCCCAACTTCCCTTAGAATAATTGTTCTAAAGTTCATTTTTATGACATCTTGACAGATTTTTCACTGCACTACAGATTTTAAGAAAAAGAATTCAGGAAGTTGAGGTAGGTGGGTCACCTGAGGTCAGGAAATCGAGACCAGCCTGGCCAACCTGACGCAACCCTGTCTCTACTAAAAAGACACATATCCAAAAAAATTAGCCAGGCATGGTGGTTGGTGCCTATAATCCCAGCTACTCGGGAGGCTGAGGCAGAAGAATGGCTTGAACCCAGGAGGCGGACGTTGTAGTGAGTAGGGATTGAGCCATTACACTCCAGCCTGGGCGACAAGAGCAAAATTCTGTCTCAAAAAAAAAAAAAAAAAAAAAAGAAGAAGAAGAAGAATTCAACTTGAGAAAATGTGGCATATCATTTTAACCCTGATGATTATATCTTCTGATGAAACATACTGAGTTAATCACATACTATACATTATGGCATATATTCCTTTATTTAAAAAAGAAGCAGCCATTTATTCATAACCCACTGATCTGATTCACAAACTACTAACTCTTGTAGTGTGAGTTTTTCCCTAGTTTATTAGATCTCTTACTTGTAACCACAGTACTTTAAATGAAAAGAAATTTTTCACTTCAGTTTTCAATTTATTCTCTCTGGATTTACTTTACTTCTGCCTTCTGTACAATTAAGAAGAAACAACATTGGAAAATGCATGATCAATTTCAGGCCACTAAGATACCATTTGGTAAACTATTGTTCAGTTCTTTTAATAGGCTTATTCTAATCATGAAGCATCCGGATCTCTAAGTCAAATCAGCAAGTTCCTGTTAAGGCACATTAAAGGGATTTGTAGGGTAAGTGAGACACTGAGCCATCATTCCCACCCTTGAGTTGTTATTTGGTGCATGGTATGGCAGCAAGCCTGTGAGACAGGCACTTCCCTGGTCCACTCTGCAGCATTGCTATCAGCTTATTAAGCATTATCAGCTTATACCCCACAGGCACACCAGAGAGGTAGATGCAGGCAAGGACAGTCTACAAAAAGCAGGTTTTTTACCATATCCTATAATGTAAAGAACACATGTTAATATTGAATCAAGTCCCTCACTTCCCCAGAATCTCCAACTGTTTGACTGAATGATTTGAGATCTTCAAGATTGTTTAGGAAAAAGGAGTGATGAGGAATGGAAATCATTTATTGCCTTTCTTTCATGGAGAACTCCTACTTTCTCTCCACCCAAAGGTACCTCCTCCAGGAAAAGTACCCTGACTCCCAAAGAGAGTTGAATTAGTTTCTATTTCCCTTCTTCTAGTACCGGGCACACAACTCCGATACAACATTGACCCCATTACAATATTTGCTTGCTTGCTGAGTTTTCTCCCAGCTTGGAATCCTGGTAAGACAGAAACTGTGCCCTGCTCCTTTTTAAATCCCCAGTCCATAGCACAGTGCCTAATGCTTGAGCATTAAACAGATGACTAAATGACTGAACGATCAGGAGACTGAAGACGTGTTTGTAAAGATCCTCAGGAAACCAGAATAGATTTCACTTGATAAACGATCAAGCTCTTAAACCAGGGCCAGGTCGGCCTGAAGAAGAACTTTTGGCTTCAGACCAATAGGGCACTAGAAGATGTACCCAAACCAGATCGACCACCTGAGGCAGTCATGAAAGTCTTAGAGGCTCTTGCCTGACCAGGAGCAAGGACAATGCCACACTCCATTCTATGATGTCAACAGCCCGATATCAACATTTAGCTTTATTAGAAAATGACCTTAGATTTTTCTCATAAGAGTGAAAGAGACATCTTTAACATTTTTGTTTGCGTGAAAAGAAACATTCATCTTTATGTCCATTTAGGTATTTTTACTTTGGCATGCCAACAGTCACTCCTGTTAGTGACGTGGACCCTGGATGTCCCACTGGAGAGTTTACCTTGTGCATCAAATGCGTTTTCTGTTATTCAAATATCCTTTGGAGAATTACCCCCAAACACTCATTGAGCATCTACTGTGGTTCACTACTGTATGTGGCTATACAAGAGATACAGGTCTATTGTCTTAAAGCCACCCAAATGTGCTATCCAAATCAGGGAGGTGCCAAAGTCACCAATCTTCCAGAATTTTTCAACAATTTGCTAGTGACTTTAATAAATGAGAAAAACGTCATGATTCATAGTACGTAGTAAATAAAGTTTGCCAGAGTGTGCTGAGATGTTTCTTTCTGATGCATTCTGCCTGACTGTTAATCACTCATAATCCTCTAACCAGCTCTTGAGGCTGCAACACTGGCAATATTGCATCAGCACTGCTTCTCAGAGACATCGCTCAGCAGATGGCAAAGACACAACTTAGTCAGATGTCTTCCTTAAAAATTTGGAGGAAAATGGTAACTGTATGTAAGAATCAGAGTTTAAACTCCTTTTCATTTAGGCATCTCCTATGCGTGCCCTATGTTTCTCTGAGCTCTTTGTAAAGCTTCCCTTTTTATGGAGTTGTGTTAACAACACACACAGATGAAACCATTTATGTATTAGTGAATTTATGTGGTAACAACTAAAAAACAGAAAACAAACAAACAAAAAAACAAGAAAACCAGCCGGCAGAGATACTAGCCTTAGATAAAGATAATTTACTACACAGCTGGGATCATATTGACTTAAGCGAAGGGAGGATTACAATAAATTAATACGTTCAAAGATCCACCATAGTAGACTGGGTCCAGTCTGGAGTCTTGCTATTAAATGAGGAACTGAATTTCAGCATTTAGCCTTATTAGAAAATGAACGTAGATTTTTCTCATAAGAGTGAAAGAGATGCCTTTAACATTTTTGTGTGAAAAGACACATTCATCTTCATGTCTATTTAGGTATTTTTACAATGGTGCTTGTCTACTCAAGCCTTTTTTTCTGAACTGTTTATGCTGAAATGGGCATCTGCTCAGCTCACCCAATTCAAAACAAAAATTTGCATAATCTGTATTTGCATAGCAGCAAGTGGGTGGAGTTTAGGCAAGTGCACAGATGAACATAAAAATCAAATATGGGCAGGAGGAAACTCAATTTCATTATTAAAAAAACATGTTTGTTTAAACATAAAAAAAGCTGTGTAAACAAACCAATTGTGTTTACCATAGTTTAGCCTACAAGGCTCCCATTTTTTCTCATCCTTTTAGCAGCCCTGTTGAATGAATGCAAATAAATGTGTGTTACTCACAAGAGATTTCAATTAACAATTTACTCTCAGAAAAATCTAAGAAATAGGATAGATCGGCCATGAATTGAATCATGTGCACTGTCTGGAAGAAAAAAAAAATAAAGACAAAGATATAAGAAGATACAATTAGAGTTTTATTTTGAAAATTATTCAAGCAGTCAAATCAATGAAAAATTTAAGGAAAAACAGATAAAACTTTGTATACAGCAAAGACTTCAAGAATTTAGAGGTGGAAGCAAATAAGACTAGGGCTGAAAAGACTATGGATGCAACATAAGGCTAGCAAGAATAATTTAAGGAGCCGACATTCCCATAACAAAGAGAAAGATCATGAAAGGAACTTTAACTTAAATTTTTGGCACAAACAGAGTGCTCATCTTGGTTGGGTCTAAATATACATACACTAGGCCCAGGGAAGTAAAAAGCTAACACTCGATATACAGCTGATACTTTGAGGACCTGAATCTTACCAAGTGTGTTGTCATCTGTGGTCAGCAAACAAGACTATAATATTAGGTCTATCATAACACAAACTGTGTATTAATGGAGCCATTAATCACCATCAAAACTGTATTAGGAGTGAAGATAGCCAAAGAGAGCTTAACTGACAGCAAGTGGCCATAAACCTGTCCAAAAACTAATTTGATTACCATCATACCAGCATCTGTGCCACTTATGAGGGTTCATTTTTTTGATGAAATTAAGTAGACAAGTCATTCATGCGTATAACAGACATCTAAATCATGGTAAACATGTTGCTGGCAACAGAAGTAGTTAAAGAAAGTGTGGGATTGTTTTGGTGTCTGGGTACAGAAGCAACTCAATGGAAAGCATCTTTTGCACAACAGCTGGGGACAAAATGCCATCAAAGAAGCTTTGGATGAAGCCAAATGCCAAGTGAGAAATAGATGGATTCAAAGTCAGCTGGTGAGATTCAGGGAATGTTGATTGTTTACAAGAAGAAATGTTTCACTAGGATAAACTCTCACTCTTATGGGTCATAAATGTTCCCAGCAAACAATCTGCTTTATTTGGAGACAGTTGGATCTGTTAGGTTTTAGTCCTAACAGATGGAATTGTGGGATGTCATCGATAATGACAGCCTAGAGAAAAAGTCTCGAACGTGCATCTTGAATAAGGGAAGAAATTGACTTTGCTACGAAGAATGACGTACTTCCTCATTTTTTTTCCAGCTAGGTATTTTAAAAGAACGTGGAATTTCTTATCCAATTTGCACTTACATAATTTTATCTTAGAACAAATGTGGCTTTCTGTTCTGCATATTTTAAATATTTTATTCCTTTAGTGAAAGGCTATCGCTTTCCAAAGATTCCAAATTATTCAAATTATTAGAAGATCCATACTACTCACTAACCTGGTATTTAAAAAAATGTATTCCAATATTTAATTTACAGAAAAAAGGATTTATTTTAACATACATTTTATGCGTGGATATACCAGGTACATTTGAATATAACAGCAGTTTACTTCAGGCACTAGAAATAAAAAATGATCACATAGCTTCATTTACAGAATCAAAACAGACCACAGTGTTATAAATCTAATTCCTGCTTGCTCTGTGATCTCGTCCTTTGAGACAAAGCCATGTCTCTGTGTACATGTACATGTCCGTTTGCTTGTTTTTACATATGTGCAAAAGCTTTGAAGACAATAAATAAGCTTGAGGAACAGAAAATGTATCTTTTAATACCAAGATGGAGAACACTTCCCCCATGAACATCTCAGGGAAAAAGCAGCAGGAGTGACACTTGTCTCCAGCTCCTCCTGAAACATTATCCTGCTAATTCTGAACACCTTGGCTTTGCAGTGAGGGAGCTTGGAGCTGCAGGAAGCTGCCTGCCGTTCACAAGCTGATGCCTTGTAGGCCTCTGCGTCTTACCTGAGTTTGCAGATGGGCCATTTCCCAGGTGGGCCTGGCCAAGCACTCCTCATTAATCATGGCTTAAACCTCTCTCAGTGGGGAGACCTCAGGTTAGACATCATTTGGAAACAAATTGGGTGAAAAATAGCTCTGACAATAAGGAGCCCACACGGAATTCCCCTGTGAGAGCTTCAGCAGTGTGAAAACAGGCTCTTCCAAGACACTAAATGATCTGTCATTTAGTGAATGACATTATAATCCAGTTTCGTGTCATACGCAGCTTTAAGCAGTGGCTGTCAGCCGCAGCCTTTTGCTGCTGTTGCGTCTCCAGCTCTCTAGGCTCACTTAATTTACAAAGAGGGTTTGGATTTAGAACTGAAGAGATGAGCATGTGCATGCGCGCATGCGTATTACGTATAGCAAACACACGTATGCATAGGTGCACAACAGCAAACTAAGTGCCTGGCCATATGCTGCCTCACTAAAAATGATACTTGCTCAAATATCCTGGTGGAACCAGAAAAACCACCAGGGTGCAAGTCCTAAACAGAACGATCCTGCATGATATAAAAAACAAAACAAAGCAGAAACCTGGAATCATGACAACATGATTTATTCTCTGGGTGAGAAAAACTCATCCACTTTTCTTCAAATGCATTCCCAGCTCAAGAGCCTTGGGATTAATTTACTTTTCTTGAGCTTCTTTTCTTAAAAGTAACTGTATGTTTGCCTTAAAGTGACAGATGGCTTTTTCACCACATCGTAGCCATTATTTATACTAACAGATTGCATCTGAATTGACTGTAAACCAATGTATTTTGTCTTCCATTTTTTATATTTCTCATCTTAGGTTCATCTGCTGGGACAAATTAGAAGACAAATGCTCACCTATGTACTCTTGGCACCAGGATTCCATTTTGTAGTACTTACCAGGGCACAAACCTGGGTCACTCTAGTGCTCCATGTAAGTCCGGGGAGGTGGTATCCCTTCTTTTAGAAAGGGGCAGGGTCATATGATCTGGAAAATGCGGATCCAGCGACCCTCAGGCAAAGCCATCATATGCTCATGTTTCTTACTTTATGTATAACCAGCCCATTTCTTTGACCTACGAGTTTCAGCTGAGTGGAACACTTTTTGACCTTCTGCTGTGGGCTCTCAGAAGGATTTTTCTGAGTTTAACTCTTGAGGGGAGCCAGGCCCTGGGGGTTTAGAGGTTCCCTCCATTTTCTTATCACCTTGACCTTCAGAGAACTTGTGTGGAGGATAATTCCTGACTTACCCCTTTGAAGAGGGATGAGCATAATAGACGTCAGCAATTTGGTATTTAAAAATTATAGCAATCTTTTTTTTTTTTTTTTTTAAGATGGAGTCTTGCTCTGTGACCCAGGATGGAGTACAGTGGTGTGATCTGGCCTCACTGCAAGCCCCACCTCCCGGGTTCAAGCGATTCTCCTACCTCAGCCTCCCAAGTAGCTGGGATTGCAGGTGTGCGCCAACATGCCCTGCTAATTTTTTGTATTTTTAGTAGAGACGGAGTTTCACCGTGTTAGCCAGGATTGTCTCCATCTCCTGACCTCGTGATCCACCTGCCTCGGCCTCCCAAGGTGCTGGGATTACAGATGTGAGCCACCGTGCCTGGCCAGTTACAGCAGTCTTTACATGATTTGATTTCAGTGTCAGAGCATACATCGGCAACACCAGTGACTGACTGCCCTCTGCCTGTTTTCACGCTCTGTAAGTCCTTCGGAATTTACGAACAGCCCAGGGGAAAAGGAGAGTTTAAAACCTCAGTTGACTGAGATACATCTGTTACCTAGCAGAAATCTAGGCTCACAGTAAAAATTAAATAGAATTGGAAAAACTACATTTATATACTTGCTTATTGAAACTTGTGGAATGAGTTTATATATACTACAAGAGCAACTTTGGGCTGTGGGGAGGGAGGAATACTTCTATTCCATGCTAAACTATGAGGTCCACAGTGGGAAAAATCAAGAGAGAAAAATGGAAAGAAACAAACATTTATTGAACAGCTGTTATGTGCTAGACACTGTTCTGGATTTTATAGCCATTTTCTTCTCTCATTTGTACAATATCACCATGAAGTCAGTGCTATTTGCCCTTGTTTTACCGATGAGGAAACTGAAGAAGCTTAAGCAACCTGCCCAAGATTTTCTTCATTCATTCTTTTGTTAGTTTATTCACATGTATGGATCCAGAGCCTGCTCCCTGCTGGGTGGTTTTACCAAGCACTGGGGATGGGGATAGAGAAGTGGACAAAGCTGACCAAGGCTCTGACCCCAGATAACATATTATAAAGACAGGACCCAGACAATGCAGCTTATACATAATACAAACATATGAAGTAATTTCAGAAAAGCAAAGGCTGGGAAGAGAGTGTAGAAAGCTAATGAGATTGCTGGGAAGGGGTGGAAGGGGACAAGATACTTCATGTAGGTTGTTAGGAAAGACCACCCTGAGAGATATCAGAATGCTGAGGGAGAAGCAACCATGTGACAATCTTGGGAATAGTGTCCCAAGCAGAGGGAAGAGCAGATGATGCAAAGGCCATGGGTAGCAACAAGTGCAGCATGTTAAAAGTGACCTAAGGAAGACCAGCATGACTGAAGCACCCTGAGTGATCGACAGTGTGATACAAGATGAGGCCAGACGTTACAGATATCTTACAGTCACCTTCAATGGCAGGATCTAGGGAATAGGGTCATATTTTTAACAGCGTTGAATGATAGCCGATATTTGTAAATTTTCTCTTAATGGAAAAGGGGATGTCTTAGTTTCCCATTATTTACTTTCACAAATAATTATTCACTTTTACAAACAATTGATGGAGCTGTGCATTACTCTTTCTAGGTTCCTAGAATCTGAAACTCCTTTAAAATGTAATATTATGAACTTGACCATGGAATTTTAACAGGATTTACAGATAATTATTTGTGAAATGGCCTCTCCTGTTAGTGCCCGAACTCTGTGCTCCTCGGCCACCTCATTCCCTTCCATTGATTTACTTTTCCCTCCATTATTTATTTTCACAAATAATAATTAGATGGATTCTCTTATTCAAGTTGCCATTTGAGGTCAGGAGGAACTAAGAGAAGACTAACATTAAGGAAACCAGTTTTGCTATATTTAGATTTAGTAACAGACTTAAAGGGAAGGAAGGTTATGAACACTGGTTGCAATCAGAATTTGGAAAGATAATTGCTTTTGTCTCTTACTGTCTGCAGCAGCATGGAGAGGTGGTTTTCTCTGGTTAAGCTTGCCACTTCTTGAGAGCGTATCTTCCTTTTACTTCTGATTTTCTCCAAAGACAAGAAGAGGGCACAATGTTGAACAAATGAGAGTCCATAAAGTTATACGAGTCTGGGCAAGTCATTAAGTGACTTGGGAGTTGTCGCATGGTTCCAAGTTAAATTTCCAAAGGAATGGCATTGAATATACAGAGATTTTCTGCCTTTATTTCTACCCTCTGAAGAAACAAGTATGCAGGAGAAGATGAAATGATTCTAATTTTAATATATTTTACATTTTAAATAAGAGAACAATGCATTATTCTTTGTGGACTATTAAAGAATCTTTAAGAATTTTCAGGCTCTGAAAATCTTTTAAATTTAATACTGTAAACTTGTTCATGGAATTTCACAAGGAATTGTAGATCAACAGGACTCTGGTCTCTACAAGATTGCTGAAACCTGAATCTAAATCCAAAAATATACATATCAGTCAAAATCTAATCTTTTCTTTAAAGAAAATTTCCATTGACTTTATTATATATCACCAGTGGGAGCGAATTCACCATGCCACAATGCTGGGATACCTTGTCATCTCACACCATGAAGTGGTTTAGCACTCTCGTTGGGCAGGGAGAAAGAGAGAAAAAAACAATACATTTTGGCCAGACACAGTGGCTCATGCCTGTCATGCCAGCAGGTTGGGAGGGGGAGGAGGGTGTACTGCTTGAGCTCAGGAGTTTGAGACGAGCCTGGTCAACATGGTAAAATCCTATCTCTACCAAAAATACAAAAATTAGCTGGGCATGGTGACACACACCTGCAGTCCCAGCTACTTGGGAGGCTGAGGTGGGAGAATTGCTGGAGGCTGGGAAGTCAAGGCTGCAGTGAGCTATGATCCCACCACTCACCGCACTCCAATCTGGGTGACAGAGCAAGACTTTGTCTCAAA